>NC_080671.1:252821576-253121576 GCF_030247195.1 Topomyia yanbarensis
TAAATCAATCAAATCAATCAAATCAATCAAATCAATCAAATCAATCAAATCAATCAAATCAATCAAATCAATCAAATCAATCAAATCAATCAAATCAATCAAATCAATCAAATCAATCAAATCAATCAAATCAATCAAATCAATCAAATCAATCAAATCAATCAAATCAATCAAATCAATCAAATCAATCAAATCAATCAAATCAATCAAATCAATCAAATCAATCAAATCAATCAAATCAATCAAATCAATCAAATCAATCAAATCAATCAAATCAATCAAATCAATCAAATCAATCAAATCAATCAAATCAATCAAATCATCAAATCAATCAAATCAATCAAATCAATCAAATCAATCAAATCAATCAAATCAATCAAATCAATCAAATCAATCAAATCAATCAAATCATCAAATCAATCAAATCAATCAAATCAATCAAATCAATCAAATCAATCAAATCAATCAAATCAATCAAATCAATCAAATCAATCAAATCAATCAAATCAATCAAATCAATCAAATCAATCAAATCAATCAAATCAATCAAATCAATCAAATCAAATCAATCAAATCAATCAAATCAATCAAATCAATCAAATCAATCAAATCAATCAAATCAATCAAATCAATCAAATCAATCAAATCAATCAAATCAATCAAATCAATCAAATCAATCAAATCAATCAAATCAATCAAATCAATCAAATCAATCAAATCAATCAAATCAATCAAATCAATCAAATCAATCAAATCAATCAAATCAATCAAATCAATCAAATCAATCAAATCAATCAAATCAATCAAATCAATCAAATCAATCAAATCAATCAAATCAATCAAATCAATCAAATCAATCAAATCAATCAAATCAAATCAATCAAATCAATCAAATCAATCAAATCAATCAAATCAATCAAATCAATCAAATCAATCAAATCAATCAAATCAATCAAATCAATCAAATCAATCAAATCAATCAAATCAATCAAATCAATCAAATCAATCAAATCAATCAAATCAATCAAATCAATCAAATCAATCAAATCAATCAAATCAATCAATCAATCAAATCAATCAAATCAATCAAATCAATCAAATCAATCAAATCAATCAAATCAATCAAATCAATCAAATCAATCAAATCAATCAAATCAATCAAATCAATCAAATCAATCAAATCAATCAAATCAATCAAATCAATCAAATCAATCAAATCAATCAAATCAATCAAATCAATCAAATCAATCAAATCAATCAAATCAATCAAATCAATCAAATCAATCAAATCAATCAAATCAATCAAATCAATCAAATCAATCAAATCAATCAAATCAATCAAATCAATCAAATCAATCAAATCAATCAAATCAATCAAATCAATCAAATCAATCAAATCAATCAAATCAATCAAATCAATCAAATCAATCAAATCAATCAAATCAATCAAATCAATCAAATCAATCAAATCAATCAAATCAATCAAATCAATCAAATCAATCAAATCATCAAATCAATCAAATCAATCAAATCAATCAAATCAATCAAATCAATCAAATCAATCAAATCAATCAAATCAATCAAATCAATCAAATCAATCAAATCAATCAAATCAATCAAATCAATCAAATCAATCAAATCAATCAAATCAATCAAATCAATCAAATCAATCAAATCAATCAAATCAATCAAATCAATCAAATCAATCAAATCAATCAAATCAATCAAATCAATCAAATCAATCAAATCAATCAAATCAATCAAATCAATCAAATCAATCAAATCAATCAAATCAATCAAATCAATCAAATCAATCAAATCAATCAAATCAATCAAATCAATCAAATCAATCAAATCAATCAAATCAATCAAATCAATCAAATCAATCAAATCAATCAAATCAATCAAATCAATCAAATCAATCAAATCAATCAAATCAATCAAATCAATCAAATCAATCAAATCAATCAAATCAATCAAATCAATCAAATCAATCAAATCAATCAAATCAATCAAATCAATCAAATCAATCAAATCAATCAAATCAATCAAAATCAATCAACAATCAATCAAATCAATCAAATCAATCAAATCAATCAAATCAATCAAATCAATCAAATCAATCAAATCAATCAAATCAATCAAATCAATCAAATCATCAAATCAATCAAATCAATCAAATCAATCAAATCAATCAAATCAATCAAATCAATCAAATCAATCAAATCAATCAAATCAATCAAATCAATCAAATCAATCAAATCAATCAAATCAATCAAATCAATCAAATCAATCAAATCAATCAAATCAATCAAATCAATCAAATCAATCAAATCAATCAAATCAATCAAATCAATCAAATCAATCAAATCAATCAAATCAATCAAATCAATCAAATCAATCAAATCAATCAAATCAATCAAATCAATCAATCAATCAAATCAATCAAATCAATCAAATCAATCAAATCAATCAAATCAATCAAATCAATCAAATCAATCAAATCAATCAAATCAATCAAATCAATCAAATCAATCAAATCAATCAAATCAATCAAATCAATCAAATCAATCAAATCAATCAAATCAATCAAATCAATCAAATCAATCAAATCAATCAAATCAATCAAATCAATCAAATCAATCAAATCAATCAAATCAATCAAATCAATCAAATCAATCAAATCAATCAAATCAATCAAATCAATCAAATCAATCAAATCAATCAAATCAATCAAATCAATCAAATCAATCAAATCAATCAAATCAATCAAATCAATCAAATCAATCAAATCAATCAAATCAATCAAATCAATCAAATCAATCAAATCAATCAAATCAATCAAATCAATCAAATCAATCAAATCAATCAAATCAATCAAATCAATCAAATCAATCAAATCAATCAAATCAATCAAATCAATCAAATCAATCAAATCAATCAAATCAATCAAATCAATCAAATCAATCAAATCAATCAAATCAATCAAATCAATCAAATCAATCAAATCAATCAAATCAATCAAATCAATCAAATCAATCAAATCAATCAAATCAATCAAATCAATCAAATCAATCAAATCAATCAAATCAATCAAATCAATCAAATCAATCAAATCAATCAAATCAATCAAATCAATCAAATCAATCAAATCAATCAAATCAATCAAATCAATCAAATCAATCAAATCAATCAAATCAATCAAATCAATCAAATCAATCAAATCAATCAAATCAATCAAATCAATCAAATCAATCAAATCAATCAATCAATCAAATCAATCAAATCAATCAAATCAATCAAATCAATCAAATCAATCAAATCAATCAAATCAATCAAATCAATCAAATCAATCAAATCAATCAAATCAATCAAATCAATCAAATCAATCAAATCAATCAAATCAATCAAATCAATCAAATCAATCAAATCAATCAAATCAATCAAATCAATCAAATCAATCAAATCAATCAAATCAATCAAATCAATCAAATCAATCAAATCAATCAAATCAATCAAATCAATCAAATCAATCAAATCAATCAAATCAATCAAATCAATCAAATCAATCAAATCAATCAAATCAATCAAATCAATCAAATCAATCAAATCAATCAAATCAATCAAATCAATCAAATCAATCAAATCAATCAAATCAATCAAATCAATCAAATCAATCAAATCAATCAAATCAATCAAATCAATCAAATCAATCAAATCAATCAAATCAATCAAATCATCAAATCAATCAAATCAATCAAATCAATCAAATCAATCAAATCAATCAAATCAATCAAATCAATCAAATCAATCAAATCAATCAAATCAATCAAATCAATCAAATCAATCAAATCAATCAAATCAATCAAATCAATCAAATCAATCAAATCAATCAAATCAATCAAATCAATCAAATCAATCAAATCAATCAAATCAATCAAATCAATCAAATCAATCAAATCAATCAAATCAATCAAATCAATCAAATCAATCAAATCAATCAAATCAATCAAATCAATCAAATCAATCAAATCAATCAAATCAATCAAATCAATCAAATCAATCAAATCAATCAAATCAATCAAATCAATCAAATCAATCAAATCAATCAAATCAATCAAATCAATCAAATCAATCAAATCAATCAAATCAATCAAATCAATCAAATCAATCAAATCAATCAAATCAATCAAATCAATCAAATCAATCAAATCAATCAAATCAATCAAATCAATCAAATCAATCAAATCAATCAAATCAATCAAATCAATCAAATCAATCAAATCAATCAAATCAATCAAATCAATCAAATCAATCAAATCAATCAAATCAATCAAATCAATCAAATCAATCAAATCAATCAAATCAATCAAATCAATCAAATCAATCAAATCAATCAAATCAATCAAATCAATCAAATCAATCAAATCAATCAAATCAATCAAATCAATCAAATCAATCAAATCAATCAAATCAATCAAATCAATCAAATCAATCAAATCAATCAAATCAATCAAATCAATCAAATCAATCAAATCAATCAAATCAATCAAATCAATCAAATCAATCAAATCAATCAAATCAATCAAATCAATCAAATCAATCAAATCAATCAAATCAATCAAATCAATCAAATCAATCAAATCAATCAAATCAATCAAATCAATCAAATCAATCAAATCAATCAAATCAATCAAATCAATCAAATCAATCAAATCAATCAAATCAATCAAATCAATCAAATCAATCAAATCAATCAAATCAATCAAATCAATCAAATCAATCAAATCAATCAAATCAATCAAATCAATCAAATCAATCAATCAATCAAATCAATCAAATCAATCAAATCAATCAAATCAATCAAATCAATCAAATCAATCAAATCAATCAAATCAATCAAATCAATCAAATCAATCAAATCAATCAAATCAATCAAATCAATCAAATCAATCAAATCAATCAAATCAATCAAATCAATCAAATCAATCAAATCAATCAAATCAATCAAATCAATCAAATCAATCAAATCAATCAAATCAATCAAATCAATCAAATCAATCAAATCAATCAAATCAATCAAATCAATCAAATCAATCAAATCAATCAAATCAATCAAATCAATCAAATCAATCAAATCAATCAAATCAATCAAATCAATCAAATCAATCAAATCAATCAAATCAATCAAATCAATCAAATCAATCAAATCAATCAAATCAATCAAATCAATCAAATCAATCAAATCAATCAAATCAATCAAATCAATCAAATCAATCAAATCAATCAAATCAATCAAATCAATCAAATCAATCAAATCAATCAAATCAATCAAATCAATCAAATCAATCAAATCAATCAAATCAATCAAATCAATCAAATCAATCAAATCAATCAAATCAATCAAATCAATCAAATCAATCAAATCAATCAAATCAATCAAATCAATCAAATCAATCAAATCAATCAAATCAATCAAATCAATCAAATCAATCAATCTCAATCAAATCAATCAAATCAATCAAATCAATCAAATCAATCAAATCAATCAAATCAATCAAATCAATCAAATCAATCAAATCAATCAAATCAATCAAATCAATCAAATCAATCAAATCAATCAAATCAATCAAATCAATCAAATCAATCAAATCAATCAAATCAATCAAATCAATCAAATCAATCAAATCAATCAAATCAATCAAATCAATCAAATCAATCAAATCAATCAAATCAATCAAATCAATCAAATCAATCAAATCAATCAAATCAATCAAATCAATCAAATCAATCAAATCAATCAAATCAATCAAATCAATCAAATCAATCAAATCAATCAAATCAATCAAATCAATCAAATCAATCAAATCAATCAAATCAATCAAATCAATCAAATCAATCAAATCAATCAAATCAATCAAATCAATCAAATCAATCAAATCAATCAAATCAATCAAATCAATCAAATCAATCAAATCAATCAAATCAATCAAATCAATCAAATCAATCAAATCAATCAAATCAATCAAATCAATCAAATCAATCAAATCAATCAAATCAATCAAATCAATCAAATCAATCAAATCAATCAAATCAATCAAATCAATCAAATCAATCAAATCAATCAAATCAATCAAATCAATCAAATCAATCAAATCAATCAAATCAATCAAATCAATCAAATCAATCAAATCAATCAAATCAATCAAATCAATCAAATCAATCAAATCAATCAAATCAATCAAATCAATCAAATCAATCAAATCAATCAAATCAATCAAATCAATCAAATCAATCAAATCAATCAAATCAATCAAATCAATCAAATCAATCAAATCAATCAAATCAATCAAATCAATCAAATCAATCAAATCAATCAAATCAATCAAATCAATCAAATCAATCAAATCAATCAAATCAATCAAATCAATCAAATCAATCAAATCAATCAAATCAATCAAATCAATCAAATCAATCAAATCAATCAAATCAATCAAATCAATCAAATCAATCAAATCAATCAAATCAATCAAATCAATCAAATCAATCAAATCAATCAAATCAATCAAATCAATCAAATCAATCAAATCAATCAAATCAATCAAATCAATCAAATCAATCAAATCAATCAAATCAATCAAATCAATCAAATCAATCAAATCAATCAAATCAATCAAATCAATCAAATCAATCAATCAATCAAATCAATCAAATCAATCAAATCAATCAAATCAATCAAATCAATCAAATCAATCAAATCAATCAATCAATCAAATCAATCAAATCAATCAAATCAATCAAATCAATCAAATCAATCAAATCAATCAAATCAATCAAATCAATCAAATCAATCAAATCAATCAAATCAATCAAATCAATCAAATCAATCAAATCAATCAAATCAATCAAATCAATCAAATCAATCAAATCAATCAAATCAATCAAATCAATCAAATCAATCAAATCAATCAAATCAATCAAATCAATCAAATCAATCAAATCAATCAAATCAATCAAATCAATCAAATCAATCAAATCAATCAAATCAATCAAATCAATCAAATCAATCAAATCAATCAAATCAATCAAATCAATCAAATCAATCAAATCAATCAAATCAATCAAATCAATCAAATCAATCAAATCAATCAAATCAATCAAATCAATCAAATCAATCAAATCAATCAAATCAATCAAATCAATCAAATCAATCAAATCAATCAAATCAATCAAATCAATCAAATCAATCAAATCAATCAAATCAATCAAATCAATCAAATCAATCAAATCAATCAAATCAATCAAATCAATCAAATCAATCAAATCAATCAAATCAATCAAATCAATCAAATCAATCAAATCAATCAAATCAATCAAATCAATCAAATCAATCAAATCAATCAAATCAATCAAATCAATCAAATCAATCAAATCAATCAAATCAATCAAATCAATCAAATCAATCAAATCAATCAAATCAATCAAATCAATCAAATCAATCAAATCAATCAAATCAATCAAATCAATCAAATCAATCAAATCAATCAAATCAATCAAATCAATCAAATCAATCAAATCAATCAAATCAATCAAATCAATCAAATCAATCAAATCAATCAAATCAATCAAATCAATCAAATCAATCAAATCAATCAAATCAATCAAATCAATCAAATCAATCAAATCAATCAAATCAATCAAATCAATCAAATCAATCAAATCAATCAAATCAATCAAATCAATCAAATCAATCAAATCAATCAAATCAATCAAATCAATCAAATCAATCAAATCAATCAAATCAATCAAATCAATCAAATCAATCAAATCAATCAAATCAATCAAATCAATCAAATCAATCAATCAATCAAATCAATCAAATCAATCAAATCAATCAAATCAATCAAATCAATCAAATCAATCAAATCAATCAAATCAATCAAATCAATCAAATCAATCAAATCAATCAAATCAATCAAATCAATCAAATCAATCAAATCAATCAAATCAATCAAATCAATCAAATCAATCAAATCAATCAAATCAATCAAATCAATCAAATCAATCAAATCAATCAAATCAATCAAATCAATCAAATCAATCAAATCATCAAACAATCAAATCAATCAAATCAATCAAATCAATCAAATCAATCAAATCAATCAAATCAATCAAATCAATCAAATCAATCAAATCAATCAAATCAATCAAATCAATCAAATCAATCAAATCAATCAAATCAATCAAATCAATCAAATCAATCAAATCAATCAAATCAATCAAATCAATCAAATCAATCAAATCAATCAAATCAATCAAATCAATCAAATCAATCAAATCAATCAAATCAATCAAATCAATCAAATCAATCAAATCAATCAAATCAATCAAATCAATCAAATCAATCAAATCAATCAAATCAATCAAATCAATCAAATCAATCAAATCAATCAAATCAATCAAATCAATCAAATCAATCAAATCAATCAAATCAATCAAATCAATCAAATCAATCAAATCATCAAATCAATCAAATCAATCAAATCAATCAAATCAATCAAATCAATCAAATCAATCAAATCAATCAAATCAATCAAATCAATCAAATCAATCAAATCAATCAAATCAATCAAATCAATCAAATCAATCAAATCAATCAAATCAATCAAATCAATCAAATCAATCAAATCAATCAAATCAATCAAATCAATCAAATCAATCAAATCAATCAAATCAATCAAATCAATCAAATCAATCAAATCAATCAAATCAATCAAATCAATCAAATCAATCAAATCAATCAAATCAATCAAATCAATCAAATCAATCAAATCAATCAAATCAATCAAATCAATCAAATCAATCAAATCAATCAAATCAATCAAATCAATCAAATCAATCAAATCAATCAAATCAATCAAATCAATCAAATCAATCAAATCAATCAAATCAATCAAATCAATCAAATCAATCAAATCAATCAAATCAATCAAATCAATCAAATCAATCAAATCAATCAAATCAATCAAATCAATCAAATCAATCAAATCAATCAAATCAATCAAATCAATCAAATCAATCAAATCAATCAAATCAATCAAATCAATCAAATCAATCAAATCAATCAAATCAATCAAATCAATCAATCAATCAAATCAATCAAATCAATCAAATCAATCAAATCAATCAAATCAATCAAATCAATCAAATCAATCAAATCAATCAAATCAATCAAATCAATCAAATCAATCAAATCAATCAAATCAATCAAATCAATCAAATCAATCAAATCAATCAAATCAATCAAATCAATCAAATCAATCAAATCAATCAAATCAATCAAATCAATCAAATCAATCAAATCAATCAAATCAATCAAATCAATCAAATCAATCAAATCAATCAAATCAATCAAATCAATCAAATCAATCAAATCAATCAAATCAATCAAATCAATCAAATCAATCAAATCAATCAAATCAATCAAATCAATCAAATCAATCAAATCAATCAAATCAATCAAATCAATCAAATCAATCAAATCAATCAAATCAATCAAATCAATCAAATCAATCAAATCAATCAAATCAATCAAATCAATCAAATCAATCAAATCAATCAAATCAATCAAATCAATCAAATCAATCAAATCAATCAAATCAATCAAATCAATCAAATCAATCAAATCAATCAAATCAATCAAATCAATCAAATCAATCAAATCAATCAAATCAATCAAATCAATCAAATCAATCAAATCAATCAAATCAATCAAATCAATCAAATCAATCAAATCAATCAAATCAATCAAATCAATCAAATCAATCAAATCAATCAAATCAATCAAATCAATCAAATCAATCAAATCAATCAAATCAATCAAATCAATCAAATCAATCAAATCAATCAAATCAATCAAATCAATCAAATCAATCAAATCAATCAAATCAATCAAATCAATCAAATCAATCAAATCAATCAAATCAATCAAATCAATCAAATCAATCAAATCAATCAAATCAATCAAATCAATCAAATCAATCAAATCAATCAAATCAATCAAATCAATCAAATCAATCAAATCAATCAAATCAATCAAATCAATCAAATCAATCAAATCAATCAAATCAATCAAATCAATCAAATCAATCAAATCAATCAAATCAATCAAATCAATCAAATCAATCAAATCAATCAAATCAATCAAATCAATCAAATCAATCAAATCAATCAAATCAATCAAATCAATCAAATCAATCAAATCAATCAAATCAATCAAATCAATCAAATCAATCAAATCAATCAAATCAATCAAATCAATCAAATCAATCAAATCAATCAAATCAATCAAATCAATCAAATCAATCAAATCAATCAAATCAATCAAATCAATCAAATCAATCAAATCAATCAAATCAATCAAATCAATCAAATCAATCAAATCAATCAAATCAATCAAATCAATCAAATCAATCAAATCAATCAAATCAATCAAATCAATCAAATCAATCAAATCAATCAAATCAATCAAATCAATCAAATCAATCAAATCAATCAAATCAATCAAATCAATCAAATCAATCAAATCAATCAAATCAATCAAATCAATCAAATCAATCAAATCAATCAAATCAATCAAATCAATCAAATCAATCAAATCAATCAAATCAATCAAATCAATCAAATCAATCAAATCAATCAAATCAATCAAATCAATCAAATCAATCAAATCAATCAAATCAATCAAATCAATCAAATCAATCAAATCAATCAAATCAATCAAATCAATCAAATCAATCAAATCAATCAAATCAATCAAATCAATCAAATCAATCAAATCAATCAAATCAATCAAATCAATCAAATCAATCAAATCAATCAAATCAATCAAATCAATCAAATCAATCAAATCAATCAAATCAATCAAATCAATCAAATCAATCAAATCAATCAAATCAATCAAATCAATCAAATCAATCAAATCAATCAAATCAATCAAATCAATCAAATCAATCAAATCAATCAAATCAATCAAATCAATCAAATCAATCAAATCAATCAAATCAATCAAATCAATCAAATCAATCAAATCAATCAAATCAATCAAATCAATCAAATCAATCAAATCAATCAAATCAATCAAATCAATCAAATCAATCAAATCAATCAAATCAATCAAATCAATCAAATCAATCAAATCAATCAAATCAATCAAATCAATCAAATCAATCAAATCAATCAAATCAATCAAATCAATCAAATCAATCAAATCAATCAAATCAATCAAATCAATCAAATCAATCAAATCAATCAAATCAATCAAATCAATCAAATCAATCAAATCAATCAAATCAATCAAATCAATCAAATCAATCAAATCAATCAAATCAATCAAATCAATCAAATCAATCAAATCAATCAAATCAATCAAATCAATCAAATCAATCAAATCAATCAAATCAATCAAATCAATCAAATCAATCAAATCAATCAAATCAATCAAATCAATCAAATCAATCAAATCAATCAAATCAATCAAATCAATCAAATCAATCAAATCAATCAAATCAATCAAATCAATCAAATCAATCAAATCAATCAAATCAATCAAATCAATCAAATCAATCAAATCAATCAAATCAATCAAATCAATCAAATCAATCAAATCAATCAAATCAATCAAATCAATCAAATCAATCAAATCAATCAAATCAATCAAATCAATCAAATCAATCAAATCAATCAAATCAATCAAATCAATCAAATCAATCAAATCAATCAAATCAATCAAATCAATCAAATCAATCAAATCAATCAAATCAATCAAATCAATCAAATCAATCAAATCAATCAAATCAATCAAATCAATCAAATCAATCAAATCAATCAAATCAATCAAATCAATCAAATCAATCAAATCAATCAAATCAATCAAATCAATCAAATCAATCAAATCAATCAAATCAATCAAATCAATCAAATCAATCAAATCAATCAAATCAATCAAATCAATCAAATCAATCAAATCAATCAAATCAATCAAATCAATCAAATCAATCAAATCAATCAAATCAATCAAATCAATCAAATCAATCAAATCAATCAAATCAATCAAATCAATCAAATCAATCAAATCAATCAAATCAATCAAATCAATCAAATCAATCAAATCAATCAAATCAATCAAATCAATCAAATCAATCAAATCAATCAAATCAATCAAATCAATCAAATCAATCAAATCAATCAAATCAATCAAATCAATCAAATCAATCAAATCAATCAAATCAATCAAATCAATCAAATCAATCAAATCAATCAAATCAATCAAATCAATCAAATCAATCAAATCAATCAAATCAATCAAATCAATCAAATCAATCAAATCAATCAAATCAATCAAATCAATCAAATCAATCAAATCAATCAAATCAATCAAATCAATCAAATCAATCAAATCAATCAAATCAATCAAATCAATCAAATCAATCAAATCAATCAAATCAATCAAATCAATCAAATCAATCAAATCAATCAAATCAATCAAATCAATCAAATCAATCAAATCAATCAAATCAATCAAATCAATCAAATCAATCAAATCAATCAAATCAATCAAATCAATCAAATCAATCAAATCAATCAAATCAATCAAATCAATCAAATCAATCAAATCAATCAAATCAATCAAATCAATCAAATCAATCAAATCAATCAAATCAATCAAATCAATCAAATCAATCAAATCAATCAAATCAATCAAATCAATCAAATCAATCAAATCAATCAAATCAATCAAATCAATCAAATCAATCAAATCAATCAAATCAATCAAATCAATCAAATCAATCAAATCAATCAAATCAATCAAATCAATCAAATCAATCAAATCAATCAAATCAATCAAATCAATCAAATCAATCAAATCAATCAAATCAATCAAATCAATCAAATCAATCAAATCAATCAAATCAATCAAATCAATCAAATCAATCAAATCAATCAAATCAATCAAATCAATCAAATCAATCAAATCAATCAAATCAATCAAATCAATCAAATCAATCAAATCAATCAAATCAATCAAATCAATCAAATCAATCAAATCAATCAAATCAATCAAATCAATCAAATCAATCAAATCAATCAAATCAATCAAATCAATCAAATCAATCAAATCAATCAAATCAATCAAATCAATCAAATCAATCAAATCAATCAAATCAATCAAATCAATCAAATCAATCAAATCAATCAAATCAATCAAATCAATCAAATCAATCAAATCAATCAAATCAATCAAATCAATCAAATCAATCAAATCAATCAAATCAATCAAATCAATCAAATCAATCAAATCAATCAAATCAATCAAATCAATCAAATCAATCAAATCAATCAAATCAATCAAATCAATCAAATCAATCAAATCAATCAAATCAATCAAATCAATCAAATCAATCAAATCAATCAAATCAATCAAATCAATCAAATCAATCAAATCAATCAAATCAATCAAATCAATCAAATCAATCAAATCAATCAAATCAATCAAATCAATCAAATCAATCAAATCAATCAAATCAATCAAATCAATCAAATCAATCAAATCAATCAAATCAATCAAATCAATCAAATCAATCAAATCAATCAAATCAATCAAATCAATCAAATCAATCAAATCAATCAAATCAATCAAATCAATCAAATCAATCAAATCAATCAAATCAATCAAATCAATCAAATCAATCAAATCAATCAAATCAATCAAATCAATCAAATCAATCAAATCAATCAAATCAATCAAATCAATCAAATCAATCAAATCAATCAAATCAATCAAATCAATCAAATCAATCAAATCAATCAAATCAATCAAATCAATCAAATCAATCAAATCAATCAAATCAATCAAATCAATCAAATCAATCAAATCAATCAAATCAATCAAATCAATCAAATCAATCAAATCAATCAAATCAATCAAATCAATCAAATCAATCAAATCAATCAAATCAATCAAATCAATCAAATCAATCAAATCAATCAAATCAATCAAATCAATCAAATCAATCAAATCAATCAAATCAATCAAATCAATCAAATCAATCAAATCAATCAAATCAATCAAATCAATCAAATCAATCAAATCAATCAAATCAATCAAATCAATCAAATCAATCAAATCAATCAAATCAATCAAATCAATCAAATCAATCAAATCAATCAAATCAATCAAATCAATCAAATCAATCAAATCAATCAAATCAATCAAATCAATCAAATCAATCAAATCAATCAAATCAATCAAATCAATCAAATCAATCAAATCAATCAAATCAATCAAATCAATCAAATCAATCAAATCAATCAAATCAATCAAATCAATCAAATCAATCAAATCAATCAAATCAATCAAATCAATCAAATCAATCAAATCAATCAAATCAATCAAATCAATCAAATCAATCAAATCAATCAAATCAATCAAATCAATCAAATCAATCAAATCAATCAAATCAATCAAATCAATCAAATCAATCAAATCAATCAAATCAATCAAATCAATCAAATCAATCAAATCAATCAAATCAATCAAATCAATCAAATCAATCAAATCAATCAAATCAATCAAATCAATCAAATCAATCAAATCAATCAAATCAATCAAATCAATCAAATCAATCAAATCAATCAAATCAATCAAATCAATCAAATCAATCAAATCAATCAAATCAATCAAATCAATCAAATCAATCAAATCAATCAAATCAATCAAATCAATCAAATCAATCAAATCAATCAAATCAATCAAATCAATCAAATCAATCAAATCAATCAAATCAATCAAATCAATCAAATCAATCAAATCAATCAAATCAATCAAATCAATCAAATCAATCAAATCAATCAAATCAATCAAATCAATCAAATCAATCAAATCAATCAAATCAATCAAATCAATCAAATCAATCAAATCAATCAAATCAATCAAATCAATCAAATCAATCAAATCAATCAAATCAATCAAATCAATCAAATCAATCAAATCAATCAAATCAATCAAATCAATCAAATCAATCAAATCAATCAAATCAATCAAATCAATCAAATCAATCAAATCAATCAAATCAATCAAATCAATCAAATCAATCAAATCAATCAAATCAATCAAATCAATCAAATCAATCAAATCAATCAAATCAATCAAATCAATCAAATCAATCAAATCAATCAAATCAATCAAATCAATCAAATCAATCAAATCAATCAAATCAATCAAATCAATCAAATCAATCAAATCAATCAAATCAATCAAATCAATCAAATCAATCAAATCAATCAAATCAATCAAATCAATCAAATCAATCAAATCAATCAAATCAATCAAATCAATCAAATCAATCAAATCAATCAAATCAATCAAATCAATCAAATCAATCAAATCAATCAAATCAATCAAATCAATCAAATCAATCAAATCAATCAAATCAATCAAATCAATCAAATCAATCAAATCAATCAAATCAATCAAATCAATCAAATCAATCAAATCAATCAAATCAATCAAATCAATCAAATCAATCAAATCAATCAAATCAATCAAATCAATCAAATCAATCAAATCAATCAAATCAATCAAATCAATCAAATCAATCAAATCAATCAAATCAATCAAATCAATCAAATCAATCAAATCAATCAAATCAATCAAATCAATCAAATCAATCAAATCAATCAAATCAATCAAATCAATCAAATCAATCAAATCAATCAAATCAATCAAATCAATCAAATCAATCAAATCAATCAAATCAATCAAATCAATCAAATCAATCAAATCAATCAAATCAATCAAATCAATCAAATCAATCAAATCAATCAAATCAATCAAATCAATCAAATCAATCAAATCAATCAAATCAATCAAATCAATCAAATCAATCAAATCAATCAAATCAATCAAATCAATCAAATCAATCAAATCAATCAAATCAATCAAATCAATCAAATCAATCAAATCAATCAAATCAATCAAATCAATCAAATCAATCAAATCAATCAAATCAATCAAATCAATCAAATCAATCAAATCAATCAAATCAATCAAATCAATCAAATCAATCAAATCAATCAAATCAATCAAATCAATCAAATCAATCAAATCAATCAAATCAATCAAATCAATCAAATCAATCAAATCAATCAAATCAATCAAATCAATCAAATCAATCAAATCAATCAAATCAATCAAATCAATCAAATCAATCAAATCAATCAAATCAATCAAATCAATCAAATCAATCAAATCAATCAAATCAATCAAATCAATCAAATCAATCAAATCAATCAAATCAATCAAATCAATCAAATCAATCAAATCAATCAAATCAATCAAATCAATCAAATCAATCAAATCAATCAAATCAATCAAATCAATCAAATCAATCAAATCAATCAAATCAATCAAATCAATCAAATCAATCAAATCAATCAAATCAATCAAATCAATCAAATCAATCAAATCAATCAAATCAATCAAATCAATCAAATCAATCAAATCAATCAAATCAATCAAATCAATCAAATCAATCAAATCAATCAAATCAATCAAATCAATCAAATCAATCAAATCAATCAAATCAATCAAATCAATCAAATCAATCAAATCAATCAAATCAATCAAATCAATCAAATCAATCAAATCAATCAAATCAATCAAATCAATCAAATCAATCAAATCAATCAAATCAATCAAATCAATCAAATCAATCAAATCAATCAAATCAATCAAATCAATCAAATCAATCAAATCAATCAAATCAATCAAATCAATCAAATCAATCAAATCAATCAAATCAATCAAATCAATCAAATCAATCAAATCAATCAAATCAATCAAATCAATCAAATCAATCAAATCAATCAAATCAATCAAATCAATCAAATCAATCAAATCAATCAAATCAATCAAATCAATCAAATCAATCAAATCAATCAAATCAATCAAATCAATCAAATCAATCAAATCAATCAAATCAATCAAATCAATCAAATCAATCAAATCAATCAAATCAATCAAATCAATCAAATCAATCAAATCAATCAAATCAATCAAATCAATCAAATCAATCAAATCAATCAAATCAATCAAATCAATCAAATCAATCAAATCAATCAAATCAATCAAATCAATCAAATCAATCAAATCAATCAAATCAATCAAATCAATCAAATCAATCAAATCAATCAAATCAATCAAATCAATCAAATCAATCAAATCAATCAAATCAATCAAATCAATCAAATCAATCAAATCAATCAAATCAATCAAATCAATCAAATCAATCAAATCAATCAAATCAATCAAATCAATCAAATCAATCAAATCAATCAAATCAATCAAATCAATCAAATAAATCAAATCAATCAAATCAATCAAATCAATCAAATAAATCAAATCAATCAAATCAATCAAATCAATCAAATCAATCAAATCAATCAAATCAATCAAATCAATCAAATCAATCAAATCAATCAAATCAATCAAATCAATCAAATCAATCAAATCAATCAAATCAATCAAATCAATCAAATCAATCAAATCAATCAAATCAATCAAATCAATCAAATCAATCAAATCAATCAAATCAATCAAATCAATCAAATCAATCAAATCAATCAAATCAATCAAATCAATCAAATCAATCAAATCAATCAAATCAATCAAATAAATCAAATGAATCAAATGAATCAAATGAATCAAATGAATCAAATGAATCAAATGAATCAAATGAATCAAATGAATCAAATGAATCAAATGAATCAAATGAATCAAATGAATCAAATGAATCAAATGAATCAAATGAATCAAATGAATCAAATTAAACGTATAAATCAAATCAATCAAATGAATCAAATGAATCAAATTAATCGTATAAATCAAATCAATCAAATGAATCAAATGAATCAAATGAATCAAATGAATCAAATGAATCAAATGAATCAAATGAATCAAATGAATCAAATGAATCAAATGAATCAAATGAATCAAATGAATCAAATGAATCAAATGAATCAAATGAATCAAATGAATCAAATGAATCAAATGAATCAAATGAATCAAATGAATCAAATGAATCAAATGAATCAAATGAATCAAATGAATCAAATGAATCAAATGAATCAAATGAATCAAATGAATCAAATGAATCAAATGAATCAAATGAATCAAATGAATCAAATGAATCAAATGAATCAAATGAATCAAATGAATCAAATGAATCAAATGAATCAAATGAATCAAATGAATCAAATGAATCAAATGAATCAAATGAATCAAATGAATCAAATGAATCAAATGAATCAAATGAATCAAATGAATCAAATGAATCAAATGAATCAAATGAATCAAATGAATCAAATGAATCACATGAATCACATTAATCGAATGAATCAAATGAATCAAATGAATCAAATGAATCAAATGAATCAAATGAATCAAATGAATCAAATGAATCAAATGAATCAAATGAATCAAATGAGTCACATGAATCACATGAATCACATTAATCAAATGAATCAAATGAGTTGAATGAATCAAATTGATTTAAATCATCCAGTGAATACAATGAATCTAATTAATGAAATGGATCAAAGGAATAAAAAGAATGGATAAACAATAAAGTAAAAAATAAATGAAATGCATAAATAAAACAAACGAATCAAATAAACAAAATGAGCTGAAGTGATAAAATGAATAAAAAGAAGAAAATGAGCAGAATTAAATGCATTGATTGAAATGAAAAATTGAACAATGGTAAAAGGTTATAAATTAATATAAAGAAATAAATTGAATCAAATAAATTATTTGGATAAAATGATTAAAACTGAAAAACTAATCAGATTATTAAAATGAAGAAACTGAACAAAATGAATAAACAGGAAAAAATGACTACAATGCATACAATGAAAACAATGCATAAAATGAGTTAAATAAGTGATATGAGTAAAATGCATAAAAAGAATAAACTGATCAGAGTTATTTCAAAGAATGAAACGAATAAAATAAGTAAAATGAACGAGGATGAACAAAACGAATAAAAAGATGCGGAATGAAATAATTAAAATTAAATGGTCATATATTTGAAGCTAAAAAAAATTTTTGAATAAAGAAAATGAATAAACCGGATTGTACGAATTTGAGAACCATTGCGTCAGAAAGTTTTCAAATATTTTTGAAAATCCCATCTTCGGAGAAAAGGCGAATAAATATTCAATGGACTTTCTTGGACTTCCATCTTTTTTTGGTTTTATTCTTTTTGTTTTCATGCTTCTTTACTTGACGGCGTCGTTTTAAGATTATCTGGTGTTTCTACTTTATTGTTGGAACTTAATTAGTGATCAGGAACCTGGAACGTTCAATTTGCTTTGGAATTCGAAGTTTACTTTTTGGTCACATATTTCCAAAAATAAGATGTATGTACAGAATAGTATTTACTGGTCCAGTATTTTAACGCGCAATTGAATATAGTAAAGTGAGACAAGGTCACATGTGCTTTCAAGCCCCTTGAACAGAGAACGACAGGGAGAATGCGATTCGTGAATGAGACAGGTGGATATTTTAAAGTTTTTATTTGCATTGAAGTAAATAGTATGAAATGTCTAGGCTATGTCGATAGCATAAAAGTGATCCCAATTACATGAATTCGTCGATCATCTCGATTTCGTCACCGTCAATCCGAATTCGGGTGGGAGGTTCACATTGTCGTCTCTAGAACCTCTTCCTCTCATGTATTTTGTCTTCGAAATGTTGATGGCAAGTCCAATCCTGCTGGCTTCAGCTTTCAGTCTTTGAGCATAAATTTTATTCAAAATTCAATAGAGATACGAATAGTTTAAATATCGCACGTGGAATGTGTCTTTTGAAAATTTTCATCGTCAAACTTTCATATTACCCAGTTAAGCCAAATATTTTTCTGATATAGCCATGAATTTCCTTAATTATAGTGTAGCAGCAGAGAAAAAATAGTTTTGTGTTCTCAAACCTTCGCAGTTACAATTAATAAATATTTCAGATTGGCAGAAGATCTTATCACACAACTTAGTAATGGATACAGAAATAGCTAGATAGATGCGATAGAAGAGAGACAGAGAGAGAGAAAGAGAGAGAGATGGGGGGGGGGCGTGTGAGGAATGGCAAATGATGGTGAATGCAGTGACATTATTTTTATAGGTATATTATTATGATATATTGATTCTTACATTCTTATCATAAATAATGTAAGTAGTAATTTTTGCGCCATAATCTGTATAACCTAAATCTTGCAAAAGAGTAAGATTTTCGCTAGGTTTTAGGGCTTCAAACATACAGTTGCTTTCGGTGACGCCACAAGTATAATTATATGAGAAATCTTTTATCTCACTACTAGGTGCATTACTTGTTGATCTGTGTATTGATATACCATCCAACATTTACCTCATGATTGAACGCAATGCCTAATCCAAGGAATAAATACTAGAACTCACTGTTTCTTTATCAACACATTATTTTGTCTTTGAAGTGAACTTATATATTGATTTTTGAGAAATAGTTCATTAATTATAAAGGTAATCCACAAAATGTTCTCAACATCGAATTCCTTGAATCACGTAGATGTGTTTTCATACTCCGATATTCAAAATCGGTTTAGTTTTGCCCCTAAAACACCAGTAAAGCAATACTCTGTATGAAACAATCTCATTTTTAATTAGTGGAAATTGGTAAGCGAGGACTAGAAATACTAAATGTTTAATATCGCCGCCGCACGTGCACGGATTTAGACAATCTATAGCTTGTTAGAAAGGTTTTTTTACAAGCAGCTTGTGGGACAATAATGTATTGTTCGAAAGTTATTTGCAAAAACAAACCTTCTGTGTTTTGACAAAATCGCCCATATCTCAGAAAGTAAACAACATATCTAAAATTAGAGTTGCCACCCCTCCGGGTTTGACCCGGAGACTCCGGTTTTCGGGAGTAATCTCCGGGCCTCCGGGTGTTACATTAATTTCTCCGGGTTTGGTGGGAAGAAGCATCATTTTATGTTTTGGAATTAACTGATTATTTACAAAATATTTAAAAAGTTCAAGTTAACTATTACTCTGTTTCAGATTTATTTTGCCCGACTAATCCTTTCAAGGTGGCGAAGATGAGTTCACCAACTATTGCTGATTTCTTTCACAAAGCAGTGAAAATGAAAAACAAAGCAAATTTACTACAAATTTAGAAAAGTAATATTTTGCTATATGTTACAATGGAAATGTTGCATCCCACCAAGTCGCTCAAAATTGTGTAAAAAGTTATTTTGCTGCAATTTTATCAAATTATTGCTTGTGGCACTTTAAACTGGATTCTAACCGCACTGCGCACTTACCATTTTTCCATTAAATTCTTCTCATAGACCGGTTAGTTCGACTGGTCTGTCTATGAAAGTACCATCTCTATCACTTGAAATACATGTTTTTTGACAGCTCGCAGTTTTGCGATCATTCGCACTTTAAAAGTGCGGAGTCCAGGTTGGTGGGAAGTGTGCAATACTTCACTGATAGTGGTGCTTATCACCAGCTGCAGCAAGGTATGGCAGATTTGTTCTAATCCATCTGACTAGGTCAACATCAAACGAATTCTTCCGGTGTTGTTGCTACTCCTGCAGCGACCCTTAACTGTTGGCTAGGGAGGTAAGTTTTGCCCCTTTGTTGCGACCCCTGGTGATGAATAACCGATACCACATAGTGCTTTCTATGTGATTCCGAATCCTTGCCTCCTTTGCTCTCCTTTTTCTACACACTCAATTCGTCTCAGTAATTTCCCAACAGCTGTGTAGTCAGAAAATTTAGAAACTGATATCTCATTAAAATGAGATCAGCAAACTAGATTTTCGGTGAAATATTCTCAGCACTCAAACATCACTTTTACTGAGACTCAGGAAAAAATAATGTTTGCTGAATCTCAGCTGTTGAGATTTCGGCAAAAGATGCAAAAAAGCTGAGATTCGGCAGAAAAAATTAAGTGTGTGTTAGTTGTGGAGAAGAGCAATGCTCGTTCGAGTTATCCTCCACAGCGAGAGTAGCTGGTGCTTTTGAATTCTTGGCACTTATTTAGGGAAGTGAAATAGCACACCAGATTAAACCGATAAAACCATTCTCAAACGTGAGAAATTTACAGCTTTACTTTAACGTAGTAATAAAAAGCGATTAAAGTGCTCTAAAATGCAATCAATTTATGTCTAATTCCACTCGAAATCCACCACCCCCAAATCAGTGAAAATCTCCGGGTCAAAGCCTCTCCAGAGGTGGCAACCCTATCTAAAATCAAAAATAATAGTGTCAAATGGCAACGTTAGTCCTTTCATTTGAAAATAAAATTAAGATCGGCTGAGATAATTACATGACATTTTGTACGTACACACATACACACACATACAGACATTGTCTCAATTTGTCGAGCTGAGTCGATTGGTATATGAGACTCGGCCCTCCGGGCCTCGGAAAAAGTTTTCAAAGTTGGAGCGAATCCTATACATTTCTTTTGTAAGAAATGTAAAAAATCGATAAGAAAAGTAAAAACCGATTTAATCCACCTAGCAGTGAGATGAGACATTTCTTACACATTTCACTATTGGATTACTTTGCAGAACTCACGAGAAATAGGCACCCAACTAGAGGTGGGATGAAAACAGTTTCTAGTCTTGCACGAATAAAATCTCGAATAAACTGTATAAATTATAGAAATCAACAAAACGACCGAAATAAAAAAGTAAAGCAAAAAATTAAACAATAGGTTTTTAAATTCATAAAATGAGTAGAAAAATTAATGGAAATCAAAATTAGATTAGGTTATTACATAAAGATTAAGACGATACTTAGAAATAGTTATAAGATTAATAGAATAAATTGACTCATACTAACAAATTGAATGAAATAAAACGAATGACTGAACATGAAATGCATAAAATTAAAGATATGAATAAAATGAATCAAATGAATAAAATGAATCAAATGAATCAAAAGAATCAAATGAATCAAATGAATCAAATGAATCAAATGAATCAAATGAATCAAATGAATCAAATGAATCAAATGAATCAAATGAATCAAATGAATCAAATGAATCAAATGAATCAAATGAATCACATGAACCACATTAATTAAATGAATCAAATGAATTAAATGAATCAAATTGGTTTAAGTCATCCAGTGAATACAATGAATAAAATTAATGAAATGAATCAAATGAATAAAAAGAATGGATGAACAAAATGTATAAAGTAAAAAATAAATGAAATGCATAAATAAAACAAACGAATCAAATAAACAAAATGTGCTGACGTGATAAAAAGAAGAAAATGAGCAGAATTAAATGCATTGATTAAAATGAAAAATTGAACAATGGTAAAAGGTTATAAATTAATATATAGAAAAAAATTAACCAAATAAATTATTTGGATGAAATGACTAAAACTAGAAAAGTAGTCAGATTATTAAAATGAAGAAACTGAATAAAATGAATACACTGGAAAAAATGAATAAAATGCATACAATGAAAACAATGAATGATATGAGTAAAATGCACAAAAAGAATAAACTGATCAGAGTGAATCCAAAGAATGAAACGAATAAAATAAGTAAAATGAACGCAGATGAACAAAACGAATAAAAAGATGCGGAATGAAATAATTAATTAAAATGAAATGGTCATATATTTGAAGCCAAAAACATTTTTGAATAAAGAAAATGAATAAACCGGATTGTACGAATTTGAGAACCATTGCATCAGAAAGTTTTGAAATGTTTTTGAAAATCCCATCTTCTGAGAAAAGGCTAATAAATATGCAATGGAATTTCTTTTTTGGTTTTATTCTTTTTGCTTTCATGCTTCTTTACTTAACGAATTCGAAGTTTACTTTTTGGTCACATATTCCCGAAAAAAGATTTATGTACAGAATAGAATTTACTTGTCCAGTATTTTAACGCGCAATTGAATATAGTAAAATGAGACAAGGTCACATGTGCTTTCAAGCCGCTTGAACAGAGAACGACAGGGAGAATGCGATTCGTGAATGAGACAGGTGGATATTTCAAAGTTTTCATTTACATTGAAGTAAATAGTGTGAAATGTGAATAGCATAAAAGCCGTGCATTCAGTTGATTGCAATGCAGTTTCTTTCCATTCATCCTTATAGCTTTCATATTGTTCCGTTTGGAATTCTCGGGCAGGAAATATGTATAAATACAATACTGTGAAAAAGATATGGATCAAACTACTCAGTATATCCAAATATGGACGACGATAAGTTAGAAGACACCTTGTAGTTGCATTCCCCATCGAGAGTGGGTACTTTGGGAGACTTCTTTTCCTGAATCTAATTTGTGGATATTTTTGGTCCTTGATTCGTTATTTTTCATGAATGTTCGTACCAATACAACGAATATGCAGCTGATACAACTCCTGGTTCATTCGCCTGCGCAACGTTCCGTCTTCCATCTGCACGCCACCATAGGTGGTACGCAACACCTTTCGTTCGAAAACTCCAAGGGCGCGTTGGTCCTCCACGAGCACGGAGCGTCCTCTGGAGTCAAAAGTAGGCACGATTTCCCGCTAAGATCCGTCTCTGAATTTCGCTGCTGTTATCATTGTCGTTGGTAACCAGTGAGCCCAAATACATGAATTCGTCGACCATCTGATATTAACCATATTTTTCTGATGTAGCCATGAATTTCCTTAATTGTTGTGTAGATACAGGCTTTGAATACAATTGAATTAAAGTTGAGTTGATGTAGCAGCAGACAAAAATAGTTTTGTTTTCTCAAACCTTCGCAATTACAATTAATAAATATTTCAGATTGGCAGAAGATCTTATCACGCAACTTAGAAATGGATACAGAAATAGCTAGATAGATGCGATAGAAGAGAGACAGAGACAGAGAGAGAGAGAGAGAGAGAGAGAGAGAGAGAGAGAGAGAGAGAAAGAGAGAGATGGAGGGGGGGGGGGGGCGTGTGAGGAATGGCAAATGATGGTTAATGCAGTGACATTATTTTTAAAGGGTATATTATTATGATATATTGATTTCTTACATTCTTGTCATAAATAATGTAAGTAGTAATTTTTTCGCCACAACCAGTATAACCTAAATCTTGCAAAAGAGCTAAATTTTCGCTAGATTTTAGGGCTTCAAACTGTATGCTTTCGGTGACGCCACAAGTAAAATTATATGAAAAATCTTTTATCTCACTACTAAGTGAATTACTTGTTGATCTGTGTATTGATATACCATCCAACATTTACCTCATGATTGAACGCAATGCCTAATCCAAGGAATAATTACTAAAAAATCACTGTTTCTTTAGCAACACATTATTTTGTCTTTGAAGTGAACTTATATATTGATTTTTGAGATATAGTTCATTTATTATAAAGGTAATTCACAAAATGTTCTCAACATCGAATTCCTTGAATCACGTAGATGTGTTTTCATACCCCGATATTCAAAATCGGTTTAGTTTTGCCCCTAAAACACCAGTAAAGCAATACTCTGTATGAAACAAACTCATTTTTACATTTCTTACAAAAGAAATGTATAGGATTCGCTCAAACTTTGACAACTTTTTCCGAGGCCCGGAGGGCCGAGTCTCATATACCAATCGTCTCAGCTCGACAAATTGAGACAATGTCTGTATGTGTGTGTGTGTGTGTATGTGTGTATGTATGTATGTACAAAATGTCATGTAATTATCTCAGCAATGGCTGAACCGATCTTAATGAAATTAGTTTCAAATGAAAGGCCTAACGTTGCCATTTGACACTATTATTTTTGATTTTCGATATGCTGTTTACTTTCTGAGATATGGGCGATTTTGTCAAAATACAGCAGGTTTTTTGCAAATAACTTTCGAACAATATAATATTGTCCCTCAAACTGCACATAAATAGAAAGCTTGTAAAAATACCTTTCTAACAAGCTATAGATTGTCTAAATCCGTGCACGAGCGGCGGAGATATTAGACATTTTGTATTTTTAGTTCTCGCTTACCAATTTACACCAATTAAAAATGAGATTGTTTCATACAGAGTATTGCTTTACTGGTGTTTTAGGGGCAAAACTAAACCGATTTTGAATATCGGGGTATGAAAACACATCTACGTGATTCAAGGAATTCGATGTTGAGAACATTTTGTGAATTACCTTTATAATAAATGAACTATTTCTCAAAAATCAATATATAAGTTCACTTCAAAGACAAAATAATGCGTTGATAAAGAAACAGTGAGTTATAGTATTTATTCCTTGGATTAGGCATTGCGTTCAATCATGAGGTAAATGTTGGATGGTATATCAATACACAGATCAACAAGTAATTCACCTAGTAGTGAGATAAAAGATTTCTAATATAATTATACTTGTGGCGTCACCGAAAGCAACTGTATGTTTGAAGCCCAAAAATCTAGCGAAAATTTAGCTCTTTTGCAAGATTTAGGTTATACTGGTTATGGAGCAAAAATTACTACTTACATTATTTATGATAAGAATGTAAGAATCAATATATCATAATAATATACCTATAAAAATAATGTCACTGCATTAACCATCATTTGCCATTCCTCACATGCCCCCCCCCATCTCTCTCACTCTCTCTCTCTCTCTCTCTCTCTCTCTATCTCTCTCTCTCTCTCTCTCTTTCTCTCTCTGTCTCTCTTCTATCGCATCTACCTAGCTATTTCTGTATGCATTTCTAAGTTGTGTGATAAGATCTTCTGCCAATCTGAAATATTTATTAATTGTAATTGCGAAGGTTTGAGAAAACAAAACTATTTTTGTCAGCTGCTACATCAACTTAACTTTAATTCAATTGTATTCAAAGCCTGTTTCTACACTATAATTAAGGAAATTCATGGCTATATCAGAAAAATATTTGGCTTAACTGGGTAATATGAAAGTTTGACGATGGAAATTTTCAAAAGAGACATTCCACGTGCGATATTTAAACTATTCGTATCTCTATTGAATTTTGAATGAAATATATGCTCAAAGACTGAAAGCTGAAGCCAGGATTTCGAAGACAAAATACATAAGAAGAAGAGGTTCTAGAGACGACAATGTGAACCTCCCACCCGAGTTCGGATTGACGGTGACGAAATCGAGATGGTCGACGAATTCATGTATTTGGGCTCACTGGTAACCGACGACAATGAAATTCAGAGACGGATCATAGCGGGAAATCGTGCCTACTTTGGACTCCTCGCTCCTCGAGGACGCTCCGGTCGAACAAAATTCGCCGCCGCACGAAGTTGATTATCTTCAAGACGCTGATTAGATCGGTGGTCCTCTACGGCCACAAGACCTGGACTATGCTCGTGGAGGACCAACGCACCCTTGGAGTTTTCGAACGAAAAGTGTTGCGTACCATCTATGGTGGCGTGCAGATGGAAGACGGAACGTTGCGCATTCGTTGTATTGGTACGAACTTTCATGAAAAATAACGGATCAAAGACCAAAAATAGCCACAAATTAGATCCAGGAAAAGAAGTCCCCAAAAGTACCCACTCTCGATGGGGGATGCAACTACAATGTGTCTTCTAACTTATCGTCGTCCATATTTGGATATAGTGAGTAGTTTGAACCATTTCTTTTTCACAATATTGGTCTGTATAGGACTTATTTATCCATATTTCCTGCACGAGAATTCCGAACGAAACAATACAAACACGGCTTTTATGCAATCGACATAGCCTAGACATTTCACACTATTTACTTCAATGCAAATAAAAACTTTGAAATATCTACCTGTCTCATTCACGAATCGCATTCTCCCTCTGTCGTTCTCTGTTCAAGGGGCTTGAAAGCACATGTGACCTTGTCTCACTTTACTATATTCAATTGCGCGTTAAAATACTGGACCAGTAAATTCTGTTCTGCACATAAATCTTTTTTCGGGAATATGTGACCAAAAAGTAAACTTTGAATTCGTCAAGTAAAGAAGCATGACAACAAAAAGAATAAAACCAAAAAAAGATGGAAGCCCTAGAAAGTCCATTGCATATTTATTTGCCTTTGGGATTTTCAAAAACATTTCAAAACTTTCTGATGCAAATTTCTGGTTTTCATTTCGTACAATCCGGTTTATTCATTATCTTTATTCAAAAATGTGTTTGGCTTCAAATATATGACCATTTCATTTTAATTAATAATTTCATTCCGCATCTTTTGATTCGTTTTGTTCATCTGCGTTCATTTTACTTATTTTATTCGTTTCATTCTTTGGATTCACTCTGATCAGTTCATTCTTTTTGTGCATTTTACTCATATCATTCATTGTTTTCATTGTATGCATTTTATTAATTTTTTCCAGTTTATTCATTTTGTTCAGTTTCTTCATTTTAATAATCTGACTACTTTTTCAGTTTTAATCATTTCATCCAAATAATTTATTTGATTCAATTTATTTCTTTATATTAATTTATAACCTTTTACTGTAGTTCAATTTTTCATTTTAATCAATGCATTTAATTCTGCTCATTTTCTTCTTTTTATTCATTTTATCACTCCAGCTCATTTTATTTATTTGATTCGTTTGTTTTATTTATACATTTCATTTATTTTTTACTTTATTCATTTTGTTCATCCATTCTTTTCATTCATTTGATCCATTTCATTAATTTGATTCATTTAATTCATTTGATTCATGTGATTTGTGTGATTCATGTGATTCATTTGATTCATATGATTCATTTGATTTATTTGATGCATTTGATTCATTTGATTCATTTGATTTTGATTCATTTGATTCATTTGATTCATTTGATTAATTTGATTCATTTGATTCATTTGAATCATTTGATTCATTTGATTCATTTGATTCAGTTGATTCATTTGATTCATTTGATTCATTTAATTCATTTGATTCATTTGATTCATTTGATTCATTTGATTCATTTGATTCATTTGATTCATTTGATTCATTTGATTTATTTGATTTATTTGATTGATTTAATTCATTTGATTCATTTGAATCATTTGAATCATTTGAATCATTTGATTCATTTGATTTATTTGATTTATTTGATTGATTTAATTCATTTGATTCATTTGATTTATTTGATTCATTTGATTCATTTGATTCATTTGATTCATTTGATTCATTTGATTCATTTGATTCATTTGATCCATTTGATTCATTTGATTCATTTGATTCATTTGATTCATTTGATTCATTTGATTCATTTGATTCATATGATTCATATGATTCATTTGTTTCATTTGATTCATATGATTCATATGATTCATTTGATTCATTTGATTCATTTGATTTATCTGATTCATTTTATTCGTATCTTTAATTTTATGCATTTCATGTTCAGTCATTCGTTTTATTTCATTCAATTTGTTAGTATGAGTCAATTTATTCTACTAATCTTATAACTATTTCTAAATATAATCTTAATTTTTATGTAATAACCTAATCTAATTTGATTCGTGTATTTGGATCAAAATTATAATGATTTCCATTAATTTTTCTACTCATTTTATGAATTTAAAAACCTATTGTTTCATTTTTTGCTTTACTTTTTTATTTCGGTCGTTTTGTTGATTTCTATAATTTATTCAGTTTATTCGAGATTTTATTTGTGCAAGACTAGAAACTGTTTTCATCCCACCTCTAATTGGGTGCCTACTTCTCGTGAGTTCTGCAAACTAATCCAACAGTGAAATGTGTAAGAAATGTCTCATCTCACTGCTAGGTGGATTAAATCGGTTTTAATTAGTGGAAATTGGTAAGCGAGGACTAAAAATACAAAATGTTTAATATCTCCGCCGCTCGTGCACGGATTTAGACAATCTATAGCTTGTTAGAAAGGTATTTTTACAAGCTTTCTATTTATGCTGTGTGTGGGGCAATATTGTATTTTTTGAAAGGTATTTGCAAAAAACCTTCTGTGTTTTGACAAAATCGCCCATATTTCAGAAAGTAAACAATATATAGAAAATCAAAAATAATAGTGTCAAATGGCAACATTAGACCTTTCATTTGAAACGAGTTTCATTAAGATCGGTTCAGCCTTGCTGAGATAATTACATGACATTTTGTACATACATACATACCCACATACACACACATACAGACATTGTCTCAATTCATCGATCTGAGTCGATTGGTATATGAGATTCGACCCGGAGGCCCGGAGGGCCGAGTCTCATATACCAATCGACTCAGCTCGACAAATTGAGACAATGTCTGTACGTGTGTGTGTATGTGTGTATGTATGTATGTACAAAATCTCATGTAATTATCTCAGAAATGGCTGAACCGATCTTAATGAAATTAGTTTCAAATGAAAGGCCTAATGTTGCCATTTGACACTATTATTTTTGATTTTCGATTTGTTGTTTACACTCTGAGATATGGGCGATTTTGTCAAAACACAGAAGGTTTTTTGCGAATAACTTTTGAACGTTACAATACTGCTAATAAATAGAAAGCTTGTTAAAATACCTTTCTAACAAGCTATAGATTGTCTAAATCCATGCACGAGCGGCGGAGATATTAAACATTTTGTATTTTTAGTCCTCGCATACCAATTTCCACTAACTAAAAATGAGATTGTTTCATACAGAGTATTGCTTTACTGGTGTTTTAGGGGCAAAACTAAACCGATTTTGAATATCGGGGTATGAAAACACATCTACGTGATTCAAGGAATTCGATGTTCAGAACATTTTGTGAATTACCTTTATAATAAATTTACTATTGCTCAAAAATCAATATATAAGTTCACTTCAAAGACAAAATAATGTGTTGATAAAGAAACAGTGAGTTCTAGTATTTATCCCTTGGATTAGGCATTGTGTTCAATCATGAGGTAAATGTTGGACGGTATATCAATACACAGATCAACAAGTAATTCACCTAGTAGTGAGATAAAAGATTTCTCATATAATTATACTCGTGGCGTCACCAAAAGTAACTGTATGTTTGAAGCCCTAAAATCTAGCGAAAATTTAGCTCTTTTCCAAGATTTAGATTGTACTGGTTGTGGCGTAAAAATTACTACTCACATTAATTATGACAAGAATGAAAGAAATCAATATATCATAATAATATACCCTTTAAAAATAATGTCACTGCATTAACCATCATTTGCCATTCCTCACACGCCCCCCCCCCCACCTCTCTCTCGCTCGCTCTCTCTCTCTCTCTCTCTCTCTCTCTCTCTCTCTCTCTGTCTCTCTTCTATCGCATCTATCTAGCGATTTCTGTATCCATTTCTAAGTTGTGTGAAAATCTGCCAATCTGAAATATTTATTAATTGTAATTGCGAAGGTTTGAGAAAACAAAACTATTTTTGTCTGCTGCTACATCAACTCAACTTTAATTCAATTGTATTCAAACCCTGTGTCTACATTATAATTAAGGAAATTCATGGCTATATCAGAAAAATATTTGGCTTAACTGGGTAATATGAAAGTGTGACGATGAAAATTTTCAAAAGAGACATTACACGTGTGATATTTAAACTATTCGTATCTCTATTGAATTTTGAATGAAATATATGTTCAAAGACTGAAAGCTGAAGCCAGCAGGATTGGACTTGCCATCAACGTTTCGAAGACAAAATACATGAGAGGAAGAGGTTCTAGAGACGACAATGTGAACTTCCCACCCGAGTTCGGATTGACGGTGACGAAATCGAGATTGTCAACGAATTCATGTATTTGGGCTCACTGGTAACCGACGACAATGATAACAGCAGAGAAATTCAGAGACGGATCATAGCGGGAAACCGTGCTTATTTTGGACTCCAGAGGACGCTCCGGTCGAACAAACTTCGCCGCCGCACGAAATTGATTCAATTCAAATTCAAGACGCTGATTAGATCGGTGGTCCTCTACTGCCACGAGACCTGGACTATGCTCGTGGAGGACCAACGCGCCCTTGGAATTTTGCGAACGAAAGGTGTTGCGTACCATCTATGGTGGCGTGCAGATGGAAGGCGGAACGTTGCGCAGGCGAATGAACCATGAGTTGTATCAGCTGCCCATTCGTTGTATTGGTACGAACTTTCAAGAAAAATAACGAATCAAAGACCAAAAATATCCACAAATTAGATCCAGGAAAAGAAGTCTCCCAAAGTACCCACTCTCGATGGGGGATGCAACTACAATTTGTCTTCTAACTTATCGTCTTCCATATCTGGATATACTGAGTAGTTTGAATCATTTCTTTTTCGCAGCATTAGTCTGTATAGGACTTATTTATCCATATTTCCTGCACGAGAATTCCGAACGAAACAATATGAAAGCTATAAGGATGAATGAAAAGAGACTGCATTGAAATCAACTGAATGCACGGCTTTTATGCTATCGACATAGCCTAGACATTTCATACTATTTACTTCAATGCAAATAAAAACTTTGAAATACCTACCTGTCTCATTCACGAATCGCATTCTCCCTGTCGTTCTCTGTTCAAGCGGCTTGAAAGCACATGTGACCTTGTCTCACTTTACTATATTCAATTGCGCGTTAAAATACTGGACCAGTAAATTCTATTCTGTACATAAATCTTTTTTCGGGAATATGTGACCAAAAAGTAAACTTCGAATTCCAAAGCAAATTGAACGTTCCAGGTTCCTGATAACTAATTAAGTTCCAACAATAAAGTAGAAACACCAAATAATCTTAAAACGACGCCGTCAAGTAAAGAAGCATGAAAGCCCTAGAAAGTCCATTGCATATTTATTAGCCTTTTCTCAGAAGATGGGATTTTCAAAAACATTTCGAAATTTTCTGATGCATGGTTCTCAAATTCGTACAATCCGGTTTATTCATTTTATTTATTCAAAAATATTTTTTGCTTCAAATATATGATCATTTCATTTTAATTAATTATTTCATTCCTCATCTTTTTATTCGTTATGTTTATCTGCGTTCATTTTACTTATTTTATTCGTTTCATTCTTTGGATTCATTCTGATCAGTTTATTCTTTTTGTGCATTTTACTCATATTATTCATTTAACATATTTTATTCATTGTTTTCATTGTATGCATTTTATTCAATTTTTCCAGTATATTCATTTTGTTCAGTTTCTTCATTTTAATAATCTAACTACTTTTTCAGTTTTAATCATTTCATCCAAATAATTTATTTGATTCAATTTATTTCTTTATATTTATATATAACCTTTTGCCATTTTTCAGTTTTTCATTTTAATCAATGCATTTAATTCTGCTCCTTTTGTTCTTTTTATTCATTTTATCACTTCAGCTCATTTTGTTTATTTGATTCATTTGTTTTATTTATGCATTTCATTTATTTTTTACTTTATACATTTTGTTCATCCATTCTTTTTATTCATTTGATCCATTTCATTAATTAGATTCATTGTATTCACTGGATGAATTGAATCAATTTGATTCATTTGATTCATGTGATTCATTTGATTCATTTGATTCATTTAATTCATGTGATTCAAGTGATTCAAGTGATTCAAGTGATTCAAGTGATTCATTTGATTCACTTGATTCATTTGATTCATTTGATTCATTTGATTCACTTGATTCACTTGATTCATTTGATTCATTTGATTCATTTGATTCATTTGATTGCTTTATTTTTTTATTTCGGTCGTTTTGTTGATTTCCATAATTTATTCAGTTTATTCGAGATTTTATTCGTGCAAGACTAGAAACTGTTTTCATCCCACCTCTAGTTGGGTGCCTACTTCTCGTGAGTTTTGCAATCTAATCCAATAGTGAAATGTGTAAGAAATGTCTCATCTCACTGCTAGGTGGATTAAATCGGTTTTTGCATTTCCAAAAGCAATTTTACTTATTAAAATTCATTCTAATTTTGTCTTAATGCTTAATTTTTGACCTCGTATTTTCTTCCTTATTTTCTAGCTTTCCGCTTTGCGTAGTTTTATTTTTCCAATTGTTCATTTAACATAGTTTTATTTATTTTGTACACATTTTCTTTAAACTTTAATTCATTATTGTTATTATTTCATTGTATCCATTTAACCTATTTTGAAAGCACTTTTTGTTGACCATTTTCCTATACGTTTACTTTGAATTTTTTCATATGTTTTTAAATTGAATTTCTAGTGTTTTTTTCTATTCGTTGAACAATTTAATACATTAATTCATTTTCTTCGTGTTAATTTCTCCATTTTGTGTGTTTCTATAGTATACCATGTTGGCTTTTTACATTAATTACAAAAGAAATGGATAGGATTCGCTCAAACTTTGAAAGCTGTTTCCGAGGCCCGGAGGGCCGAGTTTCATATACCAATCGACTCAGCTCGACAAATTGAGACAATGTCTGTATGTGTCTGTATGTGTGTATGTTTGTATGTATGTATGTACAAAATTTCATGTAATTATCTCAGCAATGGCTGAATCGATCTTAATGAAATTAGTTTCAAATGAAAGGCCTAACGTTGCCATTTGACACTATTATTTTTGATTTTCGATATGTTGTTTGCCTTCTGAGATATGGGCGATTTTGTCAAAACACGGCAGGTTTTTTGCAAATACCTTTCGAGCGGTGCAATATTGTCTCACATAAATAGAAAGCTTGTAAAAATACCTTTCTAACAAGCTATAGATTGTCAAAATCCGTGCATCCGTGGAGCTATTAAACATTTTGTATTTTTATTCCTCGCTTTCCAATTTCCACTAACTAAAAATGAGATTGTTTCATACAGAGTATTGCTTTACTGGTGTTTTAGGGGCAAAACTAAACCGATTTTGAATATCGGGGTATGAAAACACATTTACGTGATTCAAGGAATTCGATGTTGAGAACATTTTGTGAATTACCTCTATAATAAATTAACTATTTCTTAAAAATCAATATATAAGTTCACTTCAAAGACAAAAAAATGTGTTGATAGTGAAACAGCGAGTTCTAGTATTTATCCCTTGGATTAGGCGTTGCGTTCAATCATGAGGTAAATGTTGGATGATATATCAATACACAGATCAACAGTAATTCACCTAGTAGTGATATAAAAGATTTCTCATATAATTATACTCGTGGCGTCACGGAAAGCAACTGTATGTTTGAAGCCCAAAACTTTAGATTTAGGTTATACTGGTTATGGCGCAAAAATTACTACTTACACTATTTATGATAATAATATAAGGAATCAATATATTGCATAATATACCTATAAAAAGAAGGTCACTGCCTTAACCATCATTTGCCATTCCTCACACGCCCCCCCCATCTTTCTTCTCTCTCTCTTTCTCTCTGTCTCCCTTCTATCGCATCTATCTAGCTATTTCTGTATCCATTTCTAAGTTGTGTGGTAAGCACGGTGTGTTTGGTAGAACAATTTTATTCGAAAAAAATCGGCATCGCTAAAACTTCAGCATGTGATAGAATGGGCTTTTCCCTTTCATTTGTAAGTAAAATTAAAATATTTTGTCGGGGGCTCCAGAACAATTTTTTATTTTAAAGTTTTTTTTGTTTGAAAACTTAGGGTTTTCAATGATACTGGTGCAGATTTTTGCCCCTAGGTAGTACTTTAGACATTTAAATATTACCAAAAGTGAGAATCTGATGGACTATTTCGTTGTGTACAACTAGGGTTCGTCGCGGTGCGGATGTGGGCGGTAAATGCATTGTCCGCACCGCAACCGCAAAAAATAATGAAACCGCACCGCTTACCGCAACCGCACTTTATTTACCGCACCGCATCGCGCGGTAATGCGGTAAAATTTTTATATTTTTAAAAATGGTGTTGAAAAATTGTACATTTGTGTAACCATATATAATAAAATGTTTTTCTTATTCACACGAAATTTAACTTTAAGAGACTCCTCAGAATGTAATGTTTATGAAAAAATCAACTTTTGCACTTTCTTTTAATAAAAACATGGAACATTTTAAGGCAAACATTATACATTCAAAAACGTTCTACTGCAGTAATAGGAAAACTTTTATTTTAGCAACCCTTCAGTTAATTGAAAAATGTGGAATAAAAATGTAATGAGAAATGAAGTCGCATTTACGTAGTAAACCACCTTTCATTCTTAACGGAATTTCACCAAAAAAAATTTAAAGTCGAAATACCAGTACTTCTATATAGTAGCGCATATATTCCAATACAGTGAAATAAAAACATATTGTATTTCATTGATAAGAACGACGCCATATTTGATGAAAAAAAAATTGCCTATACATTACATCTAATCAGGAGTCCGGTCTCAACCGGAACAGAATTATTGAACATTAACTGCAAAAAATGTACGGTTTGTAGCATACAGCAGAAATGATTTTTTAAAATAGGGGGTTTTACGGACAAAATATCCCAAAACTCCAACTTCCGCATTCTTCAAGAAACAGATGTATTATCATTTAAAAACTAAGATTGCTCCCTTTAAAAATGAATGAAGTGTAATTTTCTAAATTCTAGTTCGAAAGTTCTAGCATTTAATATATTTTCCTCTAATATTTTGCCAAAGAGCCAATTACAAAAACTTCAATTGAAGTGAACGGGAGTCAAACTATGTGGTATTTGGCAACAAAAGCTTCAAAAAAGCTACAAAATAGTCTTGACTGAAAAATATTAGGACCTAATTTGGTAGAAAATTATAGTAAATTTGAATGGAAGTACGCGAAAACAAGTTATGTAGCATTATGCTATATTTCACCCTAAGGAGGAAAATTTGGTAAACACCAAAATTTCTCACTAGGGTGAAAATTTGTTGGTAAACCAGTCTTTGCACTTGAGGGCACAAATCCTTATTTCTTACACTGTTTCGTTTTGGCTTCGCCTCATCAGAAACCGACACTAACTTTTTGTCGGAATAGATTAGCGCCGGCTTGACGCAAATCCATTACAACTAAAACACACTTTGTGTTTCAATCGAACGACTGATCAAATGTGATGTCCCGTCCGAGCAGAAGTTCTGTTTATGCCGATGAGACACAGTGAAGCCAAGACTTGTCTTGGCTTAGCAGGCCCATGCGAAAGCAATAGCATTTCACCCTAAGGAGGAAAATTTGGTAAACATCAGCATTTCTCACTAGGGTGATCACGTTTGATCACGTGTTTACCAAATTGATATCGAAAACGATTCATAATTCCACGATTTCCAACAGAAATCGAGAGAAGTGATTCACTTTTAAATTGGATTTAAGAGTAAGCATGTTTTGTTTTTAAATGATCTAATAATTTTGTCTCTATTTGGATGTTGCATTTTATGTATTTGAAATGGTTAGTTTATGAAGTTTTACTTAGAAGTATAAAATAACTAGTCCAAAATATGTCGTAAAAATAATAGCGTCAAAATATTTCGGACACAGCTAGATTTTCTTTCATTATCAATTAGAATAATCAAAATTATCACTTTATCATTTTTTTGCGGTGCGGTTGCGGTAAAACCGCGCGGTAAAAGCTCTTTCCCGCACCGCCTCTGCGGGAAAAAGTGTCTCACCGCACCGCAGGTTTTGCGGTGCGGGTGCGGTAAATACCGCGCGGTTGCGGTAATTACCGCAACCGCGACGAACCCTCTGTACAACTTTGTAGTAAACTACATCGCGATCTAAAATCGCCAGAGAAAGCTATTAAATTTTTATCAAACTTTTTAGATCCGCACGGGGCCTATTGGTTAAGAAGCTTTATTCTAAAAACATTTTTATTTGTAAAAAAAGATGGGTGGGACATAACCGGAGTGTCGTGACTACTCGTTTGACTTCAAATCGAATGATAATCAATGAAATATGTGGGAATGTTTCAAGTTACTTTTTATAATAATTATGGTGGTTTGAAAAGAACCTTTGTTGTTGGCGTCTGCGTTGATAGGGGATGCGCTGGATTCTATGCTCGTTGAGACATTCATTCATGAAGTGAACAAATTTCATATTTTCTTGCTTTGAAATATGAATGTTAAAATCTCTCGAAACAACAATCGGAATCTTTTTTCTAGCGTACAGAAATGAATCACGCTTACCGAAAAACTAGGGGCGGGTAATGTCCGGGAAAGAACCGCGATGATCATATTCTTAAAATTCTGCTTGTATCTCTTTCGAATGGCTAAATTTTACGCATTAAGTTCGATTCACCGGGCTCATCGAAATTTTCCTGGGGATCCCGTTCGTTAATCTATTCAGTAAAACAATTTTATTACCGAGTTCTCCGCATTGAATACAGGTCAATAAGCATCTGTCAATACTCAATAAGAGTTAGTAGTTTGCGGTAAATTTATGTCGTTAAAAGTTAAGGAATGCACGTATTAGTCAAGATCTTTTAAGGTTGTACAGAAAACTTTCACACAAAATAATTGTCCTATGTCAATACCCCGGTCATGTTCCGGGCATTACATACCCCAAATTTTTCTCATTTCCTTCAAAATTTCAATTTTAAACGTAAATATCATTTCATACAATGATTTCAACAAGCAGATAATGTACTTGTATGACAGGTGGTAGTGTTTTGAAGCGGTTTTAGTGGTGGTAACAACATAAAATCGTATATTGGACATTTTACAATGATTCTCGTTAACAATTCAAACCTTGCCGACGATTGTTTTTACTGCGTACATACATGCGATCTTTCCCCTTTCGCAGCTCACACCGATTGAGCACGTTTCGCATCAAGGCGTTCCTATTTATTGACTTCACAATGCAGATGGAAAGCCATCTTTTTGTTCGATAAATGAAAATATTTTCATCATTCGTTTTGGTGTAGCTTTCGCTTAGTGGCAGAGTTGCCACATTCACTGATTTTCTTGGAAGCATTTGCAAAAACCTTCGGGTTTGTAGATTAGAAAAACATTTTCTTATGATTCACTGGCAAAAGTACAGAATTAACAAGCGCAAACTTAATACTAGTTAATAAAAGAAACTTTCTAATTAAATTCTTTTTCCATTTTGCATTCGTCCTAATAAGGACGGTTTGTTGATAACTATTTTGATACAAGACGAGAATCTGTTGAAACAATTCAAACCTTTCCGACGATTGTTTTTACTGCGTACATACATACGATCTTTCCCCTTTCGCAGCTCACACCGAATGAGCACGATTCGCATCAAGGCGTTCCTATTTATTGACTTCACAATGCAGAAGGAAGGCCATCCTTTTGTTCGATAAATGAAAATATTTTCATCATTCGTTTTGGTGTAGCTTTCGCTTAGTGGCAGAGTTGCCACATTCACTGATTTTCTTAGAAGGATTTGCAAAAACCTTCGGGTTTGTAGATTAGAAAAACATTTTCTTATGATTCACTGGTAAAGGTACAGAATTAACAAGCGCAAACTTAATACTAGTTAATAAATGAAACTTTCTAATTAAATTCTTTTTCCATTTTGCATTCGTCCTAATACGGACGGTTTGTGGATAACTATGTTGATACAAGACAAGAATCTTTTGAAACAATTCAAACCTTGCCGACGATTGTTTTACTGCGTACATACATACGATCTTTCCCCTTTCGCAGCTCACACCGAATGAGCACGTTTCGCATCAAGGCGTTCCTATTTATTGACTTCACAATGCAGATGGAAGGCCATCCTTTTGTTAGATAAATGAAAATATTTTCATCATTCGTTTTGGTGTAGCTTTCGCTTAGTGGCATAGTTGCCACATTCACTGATTTTCTTGGAAGGATTTGCAAAAACCTTCGGGTTTGTAAATTAGAATAACATTTTCTTATGATTCACTGGTAAAAGTACAGAATTAACATGCGTAAACTTAGTACTAGTTAATAAAAGAAACTTTCTAATTAAATTCTTTTTCCATTTTGCATTCGTCCTAATAAGGACGGTTTGTAGATAACTATGTTGATACAAGACGAGAATCTGTTGAAACAATTCAAACCTTGCCGACGATTATTTCTACTGCGTACATACATACGATCTTTCCCCTTTCGCAACTCACACCGAATGAGCACGTTTCGCATCAAGGCGTTCCTATTTATTGACTTCACAATGCAGATGGAAGGCCATCCTTTTGTTCGATAAATGAAAATATTTTCATCATTCGTTTTGGTGTAGCTTTCGCTTAGTGGCAGAGTTGCCACATTCACTGATTTTATTGGAAGGATTTGCAAAAAAATTGGGTTGTAGATTAGAAAAACATTTTCTTATGATACACTGATAAAAGTACAGAATTTTTAAATTCTTTTTCCATTTTGCATTCGTCCTAATAAGGACGGTTTGTTGATAACTATGTTGATACAAGACGAGAATCTTTTGAAACAATTCAAACCTTGCCGATTGTTTTTACTGCGTACATACATATGATCTTTCCCCTTTCGCAGCTCACACCGAATGAGTACGCTTTGCAGCCTTCGATGTTTTGGTGGCATTTTTATTGGCAGTTACTACCGTCTTTTCAGTGACTGCGTTTCTTCGCCTTTGGTTTTTTGGCCTTCTCACCGCCACCACCTCCACCAACGTTTTTCTTCTCTCCGGTGGTAGCCGATTTGATTGGGATGCAGCTTCTCACGACCACGCACGTCTGTTATGCACTGAGTCTTAAACACGTCTGGCTTTGAGAAAAGCTGCGACACCCCTATTTATAGGTTTTATCGTTAATGTTGATTCTCATTTAAAGTAGTTTTTGAACTATTTAAACAAATTTTATATAGCCAACAACATATCGGTAGCAAGCATTGAACGTTTTCCTTCCGATTTATGAAACAAGATTGGCAATCCGTTTAGTAGAAGAAAAGTTATTAAGGTTTAAAATGTACGTAACGATTTCGCTAATATGCACTACTATCCAGCAAACACCCACGGGTTTGCTCCAATCTCTATGAACAAAAAAATATTTGTCTACTTATTTAGTACATGGCATTCAAAAGCTATAGTAATCAAGTATATCCCCTGCAAGTTTGGAAATATTTCATTGACGGAATCGAAAGTTATAACAGTTTGGATGTGGTATGCGGTCGTAGATGGGTTTTCTACCAGACTTCAAGCGTGAATCCATGTTTGTCCATTGACGATTTAGATCGTTTATACGTGTCGCGATTTTCAAAGGAAACCCTTAACATTTTATTACATAAATATAATGTACAAATGGTGTTATTAATATGGTGCACTGAAAAAATATGAAAATAGGGTTGTCTACCAAACGTTAAATATAATGTGTAATTTAAAAAAAATAGATGAAAGTTGGAATGTTTACTTCAAAAGGCCATATCTCAATGGTATGTTGACTGATTCTAATTATTTTTTCATTATTGAACAGGTAGACGTTTCATCGTTAATTTTCATCAAGAGGAATATAAAATAGAGTTGGCTACTTCAAACAATAGACAACTTAATTATCCTCAACTATATGTATTATCACTATTTAGTAAATATCTTTATATTCAAAACGACGACCTATCAATTTCTATACATTAGTTGAATGCAACGAACGCAAACTATAAATCATGGAAAAATAAAACCATAAATTCAATACATATATTCAAAAATATGAAGGTATTAGCTGATTCAGATCAATTTATGTTATGATACGGTTTTTGTTGGTAATTTTGTACAATCGTGATTCGCTGGTTGGGTTGACAGATGTTAAAACTGGGGGATGTTATTAGTAGGGGGATCAAAGGGGATGTTATTAGTACAAGTTCATCTGCTCATATCTCTAACTATTGTTAGTTTGATTGTCGAATTGAATTTAACATGAGAATTTGACATTCAGATGTCGACAATGGACCAACTAGCGCGGAGGTCCAACTAAAAAGCGGCTCCTGTTAAAAATTGAGCGACCAGCGAATCACGACTGTGTTAGTTTTAACATTTCATATATCCATAATTTGTAGTAAACAGCAATTGTTGATGCGTGAATTTAAATTAAAAAGAACTACCTAAAACTAAGCCTAAATTTAAATTAATCTAAACCTAAATGAATTAAATCTAAACTTTTAATTATAAACCATATTCAATCAAACCTAATTAAATGCAAAAAAACTACCACCAAAAACCCCAAACCAAATTGATGAACCACCCTACGAATCCACTATGTTTGCCGATCAACATAATGAGCGATCGCAGAACGAGAGTACACCAAACAGTGATCGCACAATACAACCAAACGATCATGATATACGGGTAGGTAGAACCGTCAGCTGTGGAAGACGGAATGTGTGAAAATCAGCTGACAAAGGCAGTTGACAATCATACGTCGGTCGATCAAGTCAGTGCGTACCCCGCTATAAGTCCGTACTCGTTAGTGATAATTTGATCATCATATTCGAGTTGTGAATTCTTCCCGCAAACAAACCCCGAGTGCAGTGAAATATAGCAAGTTTTCTAGCGAAGAAAGGACGATTTGACTTGCTAATTGTGGTGTAGTGTAAATTTACTATCCCTGTCCAAAAAGGGGGAAAAGTGCAGTGCGGCAAAAAGGACGTTTAGTGCCAAGAAGAAATCGGTTGTACAGGATATTGGAGGCAGATTGTATTGCTCAGCGACGATCTTTCTGGGCCGCCTACCACAGGCGGAAGCAAAACCTTCGAACGGGAACCCATCAAGTAAGTCGCCCCAACATTGGTCCTTCGAGCCGGATACGGAGGAAACCCCAACCAGAAAGGATCGGTGCGGTGAGTACGCCATTACAAATTGCTGCTGACGCGACGCTACGGCAAAGATACTGCCCGTCCCAGCCCCGAAGGTGCCTACCGTTAAGGCCATTTTGGACGCTATCGCTGCAGTTCATTGCGAACTTTTGTCATCGCAGCTGATTTGCGCCAACTCGGAACAGGATTTTTTGATAATTTTCTGTTTGCGAGAAAAGTTGCATGTTTTTTGCTGAGGTGGTGGAGAGTGGCAAATTCGCGTAGATTGGTACGCTCGCGTCGGGAAGGATAATTTCGTACGATTTGCGTATCATTCTCGGTCGTTCCGCGAAGAATTGGCATATCGCGACGGGAAGGATTTTTTCGTTCGAATTGTGCCATTTTCGATTTCGTGTCGTGTAGGAACGGTACCCGCGCCGGGAAGGAGTCCGATTTTTCGATTCGTACCGTTTTTTTCGTTTCCGATATTTGAAGTGGTGGTAGTGTAGACCAGTGAAGTGGTACAATAATGGCAACCAAGACAGAAAAGAAGCTGTCAGAGTACGTGATCCAGCGGAAAGGGATCCTTGTAGTGCAGAAGGCAGTGGAAAAGTTCGCGGAGAATTTCGATTGCGATCGGGATGCGTGCCAAATTCCAATTCGCCTCGATTCACTGGACCGGATCTACAAGGAGTACCTGGAGGTACAAGGACAGATCGAGTTGTACGATAAACCGGAAATGTTGGATACCCATCTGCAAGAGAGAATGGATTTCGAGACGCGTTATTGTACGGTCAAAGGATTTCTGCTGTCCAATCGTGCTGCGGACCTCAACCCAACCATGCTGAACAGCACAATGGCGGCACCTGTTCATGCTTCGTCCTCGTTCCATCTACGATTACCCAAGATCGATCTTCCCAAGTTTAACGGTGATTTTTCGCGTTGGCTCGCATTCCGTGACACGTATACGTCGATGATCCACAGCAATGCAGATATTCCGACGGTTGCGAAGCTGCAGTACTTGCTGCAGTCGCTGGAGGGAGAAGCCCGAAAACCATTCGAGTCCGTAGACATTGAAGCGGACAACTACGCATCGACTTGGGAAGCATTGCTAAAGCGGTACGACAACAAGCGGTTCCTGAAGCGTCAGCTCTTCCGTGCTCTGTACGACCTCCCACCGGTCAAGCGAGAGAACCCTCCAGAAATCCAAGGATTGGCTGACGATTTTCACCGGCATGTGCGGGCTTTGGCAAAGTTAGGCGAGCCAGTCCATTATTGGGACACCCCATTGGTCAACCTCCTTTCCTACAAGTTGGATCCAACTACGCTACGTGCTTGGGAGGAAAAAACCAGCAATAACGACGACGTTACCTATGATATGCTGATCGAGTTCCTCTACCAGCGTGCCCGAATGCTGACGTCTGTCGTAACTGACCTACAATATCGGTCCCAACAACCGGTTATAGCCGAGGTGGCCGGTCCGATTCCAACCCCGAAGCCGTTCAAGGTGGCGTACAAGGCAGCTACCGTTGAACCGAACTACAGTGCTCCCTCGTGCCTCGCTTGTCCAGAGAAGCATTTCCTCTTCCAATGCCCTGCATTTTCCGAGGTGTCCGTCCGCCAGCGCCGTGAGCTGGTTTCCCAAAAGCGCTTATGCTGGAATTGCTTCCGTACTGGACACCAAGCCCGGAACTGTACCTCCAAGTTCTCTTGCCGTTACTGTCACGAAAAACACCACTCCCTGCTGCACGAGTCAGAATCGTCGAAGATGCTATCGACTCCTGTTAACGAGGAAAGTCAGCCGATTCCCTCGACGTCCGCCCACGCTGACCCTTCAAGCTCGGCGAAATCGAACAGCCAAGTAAGCTTATCGGTTCAGGCTCAGCATAGTACAGTTTTACTGGAAACTGTTTCCCTCTTCGTCGTAGGTCAGAATGGCAAGAAGATCCCCGCACGCGCACTTCTAGATTCCGGATCCATGTGTAACTTCATCACCAAGAAGCTTGCAAATTCCCTGAACCTTCATCGCACCAAGGTGGATATCGCAGTAGCTGGTATAGGAGAATCCACCAAGCAGATTAAGTGCCAATTAACTGCTATGATCGAGTCGAAGTCGACACCGTACTCCACCAAGCTTGAGTTCCTGATCCTCAAGAGACCGACGGTCAACCTTCCGACCGTTCCGATCGACATTTCTGCGTGGAATCTTCCCAAGTTGTCGTTGGCAGACCCCAGATTCCACATCCCATCCGACATTGACATGGTTGTCGGTGGTGAAGCGTATCATGAGCTGCATCCTGGCAGCAAGCGTTCCCTGGGAGAGGGACTACCGTTGCTAATAGAGACGGTGTTCGGATGGACTGTTTCCGGGAAGATATCCATCAATCATCCCACCATTCCCCGCATCTGCCATCTAACCACTGTCGATCGAAGCTTAGAACAAGCGTTGCAGAAGTTCTGGGAGCTAGAAGCTGTTGAGCCGTGTTCTGTGTATTCCGTAGAAGAAAAACAGTGTGAAGAACTTTACGCTACTACCACCACTCGCGATTCGTCCGGTCGTTATCTCGTCCGTTTGCCACTCACCCGTGATCCGCTAGTCAACCTCGGCGAATCCAGAGCCATCGCCGAACGTCGGTTTCTGAGCCTTGAGAAGCGACTAGAGCGGGATCCACCCACCAAGGATGCATACTGCAAGTTCATGGACGAATACGAACGAATGGCGCACATGAAGAAACTCGTCGATCCAGTAGACGATGTGAACCCGCACTGCTACCTCCCGCACCATCCTGTGTTCAAGGAATCCAGCACAACAACGAAGGTCCGAGTTGTTTCCGACGCGTCGTGTAAAACATCGTCAGGATTTTCCGTCAACGATAAGCAGCTCGTTGGTCCTGTCGTCCAGGAGGACCTGTTGTCTATCGTCATGAGGTTCCGCACACACCCGATCGCCATCGTAGCCGACATCGAGAAGATGTACCGACAGATTCAGCTGCATCCCAAGGACCGACCGCTTCAACGCATTCTCTGGCGTTCCAACCGCGACGATCCGCTCATATCGTACGAGCTCCAAACCGTTACGTACGGTTTTGCATCCGCGCCATTCCTGGCAACTCGCACCCTCCTACAAGTTGCACAGGACGAAGGCGACAAGTACCCCGCCTCCGTAGATGCTGTGAAGCAGGATTTTTACGTCGATGACTTTTTATCGGGAGCTGACGATGTCCAATCCGCAATCCGCCTTCGCCAAGAAGTTTCCGCCATGCTTACGTCAGCTGGCCTTCCGTTAAAGAAGTGGGCATCCAATTCCTCCGAAGTCCTTGCGCAAGTCCCGCAAGAAGATCTCGCTCTACTACCACTGCATGATCTCCAGGACGAACAATCCATATCCACCTTAGGACTCGTTTGGGAGCCGAAGTCCGATACGATGCGCTTCAAGGTCCAGTTGCCGTTACCAGCACCCGTCCTGACCAAAAGGAAGGTTATGTCCTACATTGCGCAGATCTTCGACCCACTAGGGCTAGTTGGCCCGACAATCACCGTAGCGAAGCTGTTCATGCAGCGCCTATGGGCATTGAAGACCGACGCAGGAGATTCATACGAGTGGGATCGTCCGCTGCCTCCGCGTCTACAAGGCGAATGGAAGGAATTCCATGGTACGCTAGATGCAATCTCCAAAATCCGCATTCCCAGATTCGTGTCGCAGATCAAGACCGAAACCATCCAGCTCCACTTTTTCTCCGATGCTTCAGAGAAGGCATATGGTGCATGCTGCTACGTCCGTTCTGAGTCAGCTGCAGGGATTCGTGTTCAGCTGCTAACGTCAAAATCCAAGGTCGCACCGTTAGCCACCTGCCAATCGATTGCGCGCCTAGAGTTGTGTGCCGCTGTGTTGTCGGTTAGCCTATATGAGAAGGTGATGAAGTCCCTTAAGACATCGTGCGAAGTGTTCTTCTGGGTTGATTCGACGATAGTTTTCTACTGGCTACAATCGTGCCCGTCGCGCTGGAAAACGTTCGTGGCAAACCGAGTGTCCACAGTCCAATCCTCTACCGCATCTTGTTCCTGGCAGCACGTTCCCGGAGAATCCAACCCAGCAGACCTTATATCACGAGGTGTCAATCCAACCGATATCGTGAACCACGAGTTTTGGTGGATAGGACCGCAATGGTTAGGGGTTTTGCCACACCATTGGCCACGCACTGTGCTGCCAGCGTTCGATTTATCCACAATGCCAGAGAGCAAAGGCAATGTCGCCGTAACGGTAGCCGAACCATCGTTTTCCGCTCGACTGTTCAGTCGCTACTCCAGCTTTACAAAGCTACGACGTTCCATCGCGTATTGGATGCGATATTTCCGCTCTCTACGAGCTGCCGTGCAGAAAACCAAGCCAGAGCCGTTTGACTCGCTTTCAACGGCCGATCTACGCGAGGCTGATTTAGCCTTGTGTCGCGTAGCCCAACGGGAGATGTTCTCCAAGGAGCTCTCTAAAATAACCAGACGTGAACCCCTTCCCGCATCGTTAAAGTGGTTGAAACCGACGATGTATAAAGATGGCGTTATTCGAGTCGGTGGGAGACTCAAATACGCCGTAGTTTCGGAAGAAATGAAGCACCCGATAATGCTGCTTGCGAAGCATCCGCTGTCCGTGTTGTTGACCGAGTACTACCACAGCAATCTGCTACATGCAGGACCACAACTGACGCTAACTACACTGCGTCAGAAGTACTGGGTGATTGGAGGACGCGACCTCGTTCGCCGCACGTACCATCAGTGCCACACGTGTTTTCGCAGCAAGCCCCGTTTGATCCAGCAAACCGTAGCAGACCTGCCGTCCTCGCGAGTCTCGCCAACTAGACCGTTCTCCGTATGCGGTGTAGACTATTGTGGACCTGTCTACATTAAATCGCTGATACGCAACCGTGCACCTACGAAGGCATACATCGCGATCTTCGTGTGTTTCTCCACCCGCGCTGTCCACATCGAACTGGTCTCTGACCTATCCACGCCAGCCTTTCTGGCTGCCCTCCGCCGTTTCGTCGCCCGCAGAGGAAGAATGAGGGAGATCCATAGCGACAACGGCACCGCATTCAAGGGAGCGTCCAATGCACTCAACCGAATCCACCACATGCTAAAGTCCGATCAGGGTGGACGAAAGCAGATCCTCGACTGGTGTTCCGAGAATGAGATCATGTGGCGATTCATTCCACCTCGCGCTCCGCACTTCGGCGGTCTGTGGGAAGCAGCCGTCAAGTCAGCAAAGCACCATCTGCTTCGTGAGATCGGCAGTGTGAATGTCAGCTACGAGGACATGATAACCATACTCGCCCAGATCGAGATGTGTCTAAACTCCAGACCTCTCACTGCCATACCGTCCGATCCGTCAGACCTGGAAGCTCTGACCCCAGGCCATTTCCTGGTGGGAACCAGCCTACAAGCCGTTCTAGAGCCGTCACTTTGCGATGTACCCGACAATCGACTTTCACATTGGCAGCTCACCCAGAAGCGTGTCCAAAGGATTTGGGCAAGGTGGTATCCCGAGTACCTTCAGCAGCTGCAGTCACGAGCAACGAAGCAGTACCCCAAGGTCACCATTGAACCCGGACGAGTTGTGGTGATCAAGGACGAATGTCTGCCGCCAACTCAATGGCCACTCGGAAAAATCATCCAGGTACACCCGAACAAGGATGGAATTGTTCGCGTTGTCACCCTGAAAACCGCCACATCCGATTCAGTTGTCCGTCCAGTCGTGAAACTGGCCTTGCTTCCGACACCGGAAACGCAGTCCACAGCGTCTGATCCCAGTTCGGACGAAGAATAGAAGAAGTACAAGCAAGAAATGAATTTGAAGTATCCGTGCTACTTCAAGGTGGCCGGAATGTTGATGCGTGAATTTAAATTAAAAAGAACTACCTAAAACTAAGCCTAAATTTAAATTAATCTAAACCTAAATGAATTAAATCTAAACTTTTAATTATAAATCATATTCAATCAAACCTAATTAAATGCAAAAAAACTACCACCAAAAACCCCAAACCAAATTGATGAACCACCCTACGAATCCACTATGTTTGCCGATCAACATAATGAGCGATCGCAGAACGAGAGTACACCAAACAGTGATCGCACAATACAACCAAACGATCATGATATACGGGTAGGTAGAACCGTCAGCTGTGGAAGACGGAATGTGTGAAAATCAGCTGACAAAGGCAGTTGACAATCATACGTCGGTCGATCAAGTCAGTGCGTACCCCGCTATAAGTCCGTACTCGTTAGTGATAATTTGATCATCATATTCGAGTTGTGAATTCTTCCCGCAAACAAACCCCGAGTGCAGTGAAATATAGCAAGTTTTCTAGCGAAGAAAGGACGATTTGACTTGCTAATTGTGGTGTAGTGTAAATTTACTATCCCTGTCCAAAAAGGGGGAAAAGTGCAGTGCGGCAAAAAGGACGTTTAGTGCCAAGAAGAAATCGGTTGTACAGGATATTGGAGGCAGATTGTATTGCTCAGCGACGATCTTTCTGGGCCGCCTACCACAGGCGGAAGCAAAACCTTCGAACGGGAACCCATCAAGTAAGTCGCCCCAACAGCAATTGCAATCAACTAGTATATAAAAATTGATAGGCCGCTATTTTTAATACAAAAATAATCACTAAATAATTATAATACATATAGTTGAGACCAATTATATTGTCTATTTATTTATGTAGACAACTCTATTTTATATTCTTCTTGATGAAAATTAACGATGAAACGTCTACCTGTTCAATAATGAAAAAAGAATTAGAATCAGGCAACATACCATTGAGATATGGCCTTTTGAAGTAAACATTTCAGCTTTCATCTATTTTTTTCTTAATTTACACATTATATTTAACGTTTGGTAGACAACCCTATTTCCATATTTTTTCAGTGCACCATATAAATAACACCTTTCGTGCATTATATTTATGTAATAAAATGGTAACGTTTTTCCTTCAAAAGTCGCGACACGTATAAACGATCTAAATAGTCAATGGACAAACATGGATTCACGCTTGAAGTCTGGTAGAAAACCCATCTATGACCGCATACCACATCCAAACTGTTATAACTTTCGATTCCGTCAATGAAATATTTTCAAACTTGCAAGGGATATACTTGATTACTATATCTTTCGAATTCCATGTGCGAAATAAGTAGACAAATATGTTTTTTGTTTATAGAGATTGGACCAAACCCGTGGGTGTTTGCTGGTAGCCTTATGAAACGTATCATAAAACTTCAAATCGCCATATATCTCGAATCCCTCGATGGATCATTTTGAAATTCACTGAGAAGATGCTTGGATACTGTATCTTTCGAATGCCTTATGCCAAATTTATGGTCATTTTTTTTTAGTTAATAACGGTTTTAGGAACACCGTGATAGAGAACAGTAGATAAAATTTGAACAAAATTAAGACGCTTTTGAAAGATGCTGGGTAATGCAGCAAAATGGAACAGTTTTTTTTTGTCACAGATATATTTGTTTCTTCTTTTTTTCTTCACTCATTCTGGAGTATGCTTGATGTAATCTTGAATCAACCTTTTTGCTCGTTAGCATCTTGTGGGATATATTTGGCCTAAATTTCAACTTTATATTTGATCAAACTCGTCCAGTCATTTGATTTCGATTGAGAATCCTGATTGACAGTTTCATGAAGGATAGAAAAATAATTCGATGAGATTTATGTTCAAGTTTGTTAACTTTTGGGAATCGCTGTACATTGAACGGAAATCGCAATAGTAAATGAGAAATAAAGGTTTTGTCTAATGTACGAAGATAGCGATCTCAATATAAAAGTAGATATAGAAAGTATAGCCTTTACCCCAAAGACGTGTTGCTGTTAATGTCCTCAGATTCTAAACTGAACTGGCAACTCTGTCTTCTTGATATGTTGTCTTTGCTCTTATCCCATATTATGAGGGAAATCTTCAATAATCAGACTTGTATTACTTTGATAATTTACTGAATGTATGGTCCAGCCTGCTATTTTCTTGTTCGTTTTCTGTTGTGATCCGTGTACAACGAGTAACGACTCCGGAATTTCTTCTTAAAGGAAATTATGAAACATGGTTTTGTTCTTTTTTCTAAGATTATTTGAAGTGTGTTCGATTTGAAAATAAAATTTGAGGACAAGCAAAAATCTACATCTATAAATTCTGAATAAATGAATCTACCCCAAAAGATAACAAACATGGATCCAAAACTCGAAGAGCTTTTTTACATTTCTTATAAAAGAAATGTATAGAATTCGCTCAAACTTTCAAGATTTTTTCCGAGGCCCGGAGGGCCGAGTCTTATATACCAATCGACTCAGCTCGACGATTTGGGACAATGTCTGTGTGTGTGTGTGTCTCTGTGTGTGTATGTAACGGACAAATTCTCATTCGTGTTTCTCAGCAATGGCTGAACCGATCTTATCCAAACCAATTTTAAATGAAAGAACTAAAAAACAGTATGAACGCTATTAATTTGTTTTTGATTCTGATGTTTAGTTTCCAAGATATGAATGTTTGAATTCGTAAAAATGGCGTTTTTCGCGGTTTTTTTAAATTATTTGCCGAAATTGACAATATAGGTTTATTTATTTATTTATTGTTTATTTTGGGTTTTAACCGTTAGGTCATTCGCCCATAAAAAGAAAAAGAGGATTACAGAGTTTACAAGTATTTTTACAAATTTTTACGCAGTATTTGTTGGTGAGATTCTTGGTTGTCTGTGTTGCATAATTGTGGGTTTGGTTAGTTTTATAAACTGTCAAAGAGGCCGGCGCCTTTAAGGAAACAGATTATAATTTCCTCTCTGGCCGGGTCGTTGGACAGGGCGTCTCTGATGGATAGCGGGAGGTCAGTTCTGGTCCGAAGATCTCGATATTCTACACAATTAATGAGAATGTGTTCCACCGTTTTCCGGGTCCCACATGTGGAGCAGATGGGAGGGGGGACGTTGGACACGGTGTGCGCGTGGGTGATTCTGGTGTGTCCAGTTCGGAGTCTGGAGAGAGCTTTTTGTTCCTGCATGTTGTCTCGGTCTGTCCATTTTTGGTGGGTGCCTTTGATTTTTTGTAGGTGTCCTTGGGATGACTGCCAGTACCTGGTGAATTCGATTTCTACTTTCTGTTTGAATGCTCTGATGATGTCGCAGGTAGGAACTTCTTGGGAGATCATGGTGCGGGCTTTACGTCCGATGGCTGCCAGGCGGTCTGCCTCGCAGTTGCCCTTAATGTCGCTGTGGCCGGGGACCCACACTAATGTAGTGAGGGTGTCGCAGTTAGCTTCTATTGCTTGCACGTACGGGTGTTTGGAGGTTCCAGTCTCGAGCGCAGTTAGGACCGAAAGGGAGTCCGAAAATACAGCCGTAGGTGTATCGGTGGGTTTTTGGGTGATTGCGGTGAAGATTGCAGCTGCTTCAGCTGAGAAGACAGAGCAAGAAGCTGCCAAGCGAAGTGATAGACCAGCTCTGATTCCGCTTACTCCTGCTCCTACTTCCTCGTTTAGCTTGGAACCGTCGGTGAATAGATGTAGGTGATTGTTGTACTTCTGGTTGACAAGTTTGTTGAACTCGATCCGCGCGAGTTTTGTGGGGTCACCTGCTTTGATTTTCCGACTTAAGCTGGTGTCTATGTTGGGACCTCTGTCATACCATGGTCGGTCCCAGACCCGATGTAGCCGAGCGATTTTCGGTAGGGGTTCACTGGTGTAGTTGGCGTGGATGTCTCTCGCAGTGTTGAGGATGGAGCAGTCGTTGCCAGATGTTTTCTCTAAGTAGAGTAGTGCTCTTTTAAGTGCCGCGACGGCAGCCTCCCATCGGAACGGGAGTATTCCAGCCTCGACGCAGGCAGCTTCTGCTGGGGTGCTGGGAAGCAGGCCTGAAGCGAGTCTTACCGCCCCGTTGTACAATGGTGCAAGGATGGAGATGAGTCCGTCGATGTTCCGGCAGGTTAGTTCCAGTCCGTAGAAAATGCGGCTGTTGATGAGGGCTTGGCTGACGTTGAGGGCCGTTCTGCGGTTGCATCTGGTGTGTCGGGTGCTGATGGCTCTTTCTACTTTCACAATCTTTTTTGAGTTGGCGGAAGTGTGGAAGTAGGGTCATTTTCCTGTCGATCACTATTCCTAGTATTCGCGGTTCCTTTCGGAATGGGATGATGTTGCCGTTTAGTGTCACTGGTCGGCCAGTTGCGATGTGGTGAGAACCGCAACAGTGTGCGATAGCACTTTTTTGGGCGGATAGGCTGAAGCCTACGGAATTCGTCCAACGTCCGACCGCGCTAACTGCTGCTTGGAGTTTTCTTCGGATTATGGCGAGACTTTTTCCAACGACTATGAGGATGATGTCATCTGCATAGACCAGGATGTATACTCCTTTGGGTAGGGAGTCGAAGACTGTGTTCATTCCGACCAGGAACAGTGTCGCAGCCAATACAGATCCTTGGGGTACGCCGTTACTTTCTTTGTAGAGATCAGAGAGTGTACCGCCTATGCCGACTCTGAAACTTCGGTTTGAAAGGTATTGCCGGAGGATAGCGCCAAGATTCCCCCGGATCCCCCACTGGTGTAGTTGTCGAAGTATGCCTTCCCTCCATACGGTGTTGTATGCTTTAGTCACATCGAGTATGGCCAGTGCGTCGTTGATGATTTCTCCAAATGTCCCTAGGTGTACTCCGGTACCGAGTCCTTTTCGGAACGCAAATTGTCTGCGGTCCAGCAGGTTTCCTTCCTCTAATACACTTGTGAGTCGTCGATTGACCAGTCTTTCGAATGTCTTGGCTACACAGGAGAGTAGGCTTATTGGCCTGAAGTCACTGGGAGATCTGCTTCCCTGGTTCCTTTTGGGTATCGGTATTATCAGTGCGGTCCGCCAGCTGTCTGAGTTGGGCCCGCCTTCCCAGATCCTGTTGAAGGCTTCTAAGAGCGCTCTTTTTCCAGTTGGGGGTAGATGTTTGATCATGGGGTACCCAATGTCGTCGAGGCCGGTGGATTTTCCATGGATGCGGCCTAAAGCTGTCGCCAGTTCATTGGTGGAGAAAGGCCGGTTATATGTGTGGCTCGAGTCAGGGATGAAAGTGATTGGCGAGAGTTCGCGGGTTTCTTTTCGTTTTGAGAAGTTGGTGGGACGTGAATCGTTAGATGATAGTGACTCGAAGTATCTTCCAATTTCGTTGGCTATTTCTCCCGGGTTTACTATTGCGGTGCCGTTTAGGGAAAGTGTGAAGCCTCTTTGTCTGCGTTTTCCGTTGAGGGCGTTGATTCTTCGCCACAATTCAGCTGTAGAGGAGTCTGCGTTGATACCGTCCAGGAAGCGGGACCAGCTCGCTGATTTCGCTTCTTCTACTGCTTTTCTTGCGGTGGTTCTTAGATGGCGGAAATTTGCTGCGAGTACTTCCCATTGTGGGTTATTGGGTGTGGTTCTCTTCAGGGCACGAAGAGCTTTCCGCCTTGATCTCAGGATGTTGGCGACTTCAGGGTTCCACCAATGGACACTACGTTTTGGTGGGGTACCTTTTGTTCGTGGGATGCATGGTGTTGCGGCCTCGGACATAATTTCTGCTAGCTCCTCTGGCGAGTATTGTCGATCGCGATCAATTGCATCCAGTATCCTTTCTTCATATGCAGACCAGTCCGCTTGTTCGAAGATCCAACGCCTGCGTCGAGATGTGGTTGGGAATGAGCGACCGTAAGATATTGAAATTGGGAAGTGATCACTGTTCCCTGGATCTGGCAGTACTGCCCAACCGCAGGAACTTGCAATCGAGCTGGAACACATCGTCACGTCAAGGGCAGATGAAGCTCGACCCCTGAGGAAAGTAATGCTTCCGTCGTTCAAGGTGATGGCGTTGGTTTCCTCCACCACTTTGGCGATGGCGTTGCCCCTATGGCAGCACTTCGAGGAGCCCCACATGGTATGGTGTGCGTTGAGATCTCCCATTATTAAGAATGGGGTTGGCAGTTGTCTGACTAGATTCCGGAGTTTATTCCCGACGTCGTTGACTTCTTGTGGGATGTATTTTTTTTTTTTTTTTTCATACGTTTATTTGACACGGCATTTGCAATAGCTTTTTACGCCAGTTTCTTTTTTTACATAGCACGTTACAAAAATCCTTAAGACTAATTTTAACTATACTAGTACTTTGTCTAAAACTAACACTGAAATCACTTTATTGTTTGCTTTTTTCCTTACATTGTTGTATTTCATACTGATCTAGTATTTTCGGGTGTATTTATTTACTTTTTTTTCTGTTATTGTCTAAATTTAAAAACTAAATATTCTAGGTTCCTTTAATTGGTGAATGATTAGCCTTGGATGAGAGTATGAGGAGATGAATTTAATTAAATTTTGACAGACGCTGTTTTTAGAAAATGATAGATAAGTTCCATGTATAGAGGATCGCGATACGCCAGGATGTCTCTAACAGGAACATGGATTGGTCTTCCTCGGACTTGTAAAGAATCTACTAATTGTGATCTGGCTTCACGATATTCAGTGCAGGACCAAACAACATGCTCAATGTCATGGTAACCTTCTCCACAAGCACAATGATTACCCTCAGCGAGCCCAATACGACGGAGATGCGCATCTAAAGTATAATGATTGGACATGAGCCTAGACATCACACGGATGAAGTCCCGACTTACATCCAATCATTTGAACCATGCCTTCGTTGATACTTTAGGGGTAATTGAGTGTAGCCATCGTCCCATATCTCCATTGTCCCAAGATGTTTGCCAACTAGCAAGTGTCCTCTGTCGAGAAGCGCTATAAAATTCATTGTAAGCGATGGGTCTTTCATATATTTCACCATCTAGTGCACCAATCTTGGCTAAATTATCAGCTTTCTCATTGCCCGCAATAGAGCAATGGGCGGGGAGCCACACTAGGGTAAATTTATAACATTTTCTTGTCAGGTTACTCAGAGATTCTCGTATCTTCCCCAAAAAGAATGGATCGTGATTATCAATCCTCTTTGAGCGTAGAGCTGCAATTGTGCTGAGACTATCAGTGAGGATAAAGTAATGGTTCGGGGGTAAAGTATTAATTATTTGCAAACTATAGTGAACTGCTGCTAGTTCCGCTATATAAACAGAGGCGGGTTCTGCAAGTTTGAGAGAAATTGAAAAATTATTGTTGAAAATACCGAAACCAGTGGCCTCACTGATTCGTGACCCATCAGTGTAAAACATTTTAAGGCAGTCTATGTGTTGATATTTACTTGTGAATATTTTAGGGATCTCCCGCGAGCGTAGATGATCCGGAATTCCACGAATCTCTGCTTGCATGGACGTGTCGAAGAATAAAGTGGATTCAGGAATATCTAGTATATTGACGTATGTGGGAACATACCTAGCAGGCGTTATTTCTTGTGACATGTGATTGAAATACACTGTCATGAATCTGGTTTGGGGTTGAAGCTCGACAAGTCTTTCAAAATTTTCAATTACCAGTGGGTTCATAACCTCACATCGAATAAGTAAACGAGAAGAAAGATCCCAGAATCGGTCTTTTAAAGGAAGAACTCCCGCTAGTACTTCAAGACTCATCGTATGGGTCGACTGCATGCAACCTAAGGCAATTCGTAAACAGCGATACTGTATCCGTTCCAGTTTAATAATGTGAGTGTTCGCAGCTGAACGGAAACAGATGCACCCATATTCCATTACTGAAAGTATTGTTGTTTGATACAATCTTATCATGTCACTTGGATGAGAACCCCACCATGATCCAGTTATTGTTCGCAGAAAATTTATCCTTTGTTGGCATTTCGTTATTAGATACCTAATGTGGCCTCCCCATGTGCCTTTAGAATCGAACCAAATTCCAAGGTATTTAAAAGTCAGGACTTGGGCTATCGTTCTACCAACCAACTGAAGCTGAAGCTGAGCTGGATCACGCTTCCTTGAAAAAACAACCAACTCTGTTTTCTCCGTAGAGAAATCGATGCCTAAATTCAAAGCCCAACTTGATAAATTATCCAAACTATCTTGCAGTGGTTGTTGTAAATTTAAGGCTTTTGGTCCTGTAACAGAAACCACGCCATCATCTGCAAGTTGTCTTAGAGTGCATGGGCTGACAATACAATTATCAATATCATTCACGTAAAAATTGTAGAGAAGGGGGCTTAAACAAGAACCTTGTGGGAGGCCCATGTAACTTATTCTGAATGTTGCCAAATCGCCATATGAAAAATGCATGTGCTTTTCTGACAATAAGTTGTATAAATAATTATTTAATATTGGTGAAAGACCACATTGATGTAGTTTCTCTGAGAGAACATCAATGGAAACAGAGTCGAATGCTCCTTTTATGTCTAAGAACACAGACGCCATTTGTTCTTTTTTTGCATAAGCTAGTTGGATTTCTGACGAAAGTAGCGCCAGACAATCATTCGTTCCCTTTCCCCTCCGAAAACCAAACTGGGTATCTGATAGCAAGCCGTTCGCCTCAACCCAATTGTCGAGACGTCGTAGGATAATTTTTTCCAACAATTTCCTGATGCAGGATAACATTGCAATCGGTCGATACGAGTTATGATCGGAGGCTGGTTTTCCCGGTTTTGGAATAGCGATAACTCTCACTTGTCTCCAGTCGTGCGGGACAATGTTCTGCTCAAGAAGCTTATTGAATAAATTCAACAAGCGTCTTTTTGCTAGGTCAGGCAGATTCTTCACCAAGTTGAATTTAATTCTGTCTAGTCCCGGAGCATTATTGTTGCATGAGAGGAGTGCAATTGAGAATTCCATCATTGTCAAAGGCGAATCTATGAAATCGTTACTTGTGGGAGCATCGCGAGTGATTTTCTGCGCAGGAGCAGAATCGGGACAAATTTTCTTGGCAAAATTAAATATCCAACGATTCGAAAAATCTTCGCTTTCATTAGTCACGTTTCGATTCCTCATTCTTCTGGCTGTGTTCCAAAGAGTACTCATTGATGTTTCTCTTGACAAGCCATTAACGAAGTGTCTCCAATAACTAGATTTTTTGGCACGACGTATACTGTCAAATTTGTTTTGCAAAATGAAATAATTTTCAAAGTTCTCACGTATACCCCCTTTCTGTTTCATAATTTCTTTGTAGGCAACTTGTTTAGCTTCATATGCATCAGAGCACTCTTTGTCCCACCAAGGATTAGGGGGCCGTCTATTTATTGTCATTCCAGGATTGCATTTCGTTTGGGCTTGTTCTGCTGCTTCAATAATTAAACCCGCTAGGAATTCATATTCTTCGGTAGGGGGTAGCTCTTCTGTCGAAGCAAGAGAAGTGGAAATTAATGTTTCGTATGTTTTCCAATCAATATTTCGTGTTAAGTCATAAGGAACATTGATTGAATTCGTAAGGCCTAATTCACTGTTAATTGAAACAACGATTGGCAAATGATCGCTACCGTGAGGATCAGGTACAACCTTCCACGTGCAATCTAACCGAAGTGATGTCGAGCACAGAGATAGGTCTAATGCACTTGGACGTGCAGGAGGTCTGGGGATGCGTGTTGTTTCGCCAGTATTTAAAACTGTCATATTAAATTCGTCACAAACATTGTAAATCAAAGAGGATCGATTATCATTGTAGAGGGAACCCCACAATACTCCGTGCGAGTTGAAGTCTCCCAGTATCAGACGCGGAGCAGCCATGGATTCCACTACCTCAAAAATTTGACGTTGTCCAATTTGAACTTTGGGAGGTATATATATAGAAGCGATAGACATGTCTTTGCCTTTAATGTTCGTTTGGACAGCTACAGCCTCAATGCCCGCAAACAAGGGGATGTTAATTCTATAGAAAGAATAGCACTTTTTAATTCCTAGAAGCACTCCTCCATACGGGGTGTCTCGGTCTAGGCGAATAATGTTGAAATCATTTAAGTTGAAATTAATGTTTGAGGTAAGCCATGTTTCACATAGAGCAAAAGCATCGCATTTTAAATTATGCAGTAAAATTTTTAAGGAATCAATTTTAGGTATGATACTTCTGCAATTCCACTGTAAAACAGTGATGGAATCTTTCATTGGAGGAGGTGAATTACCCATTGAAAGATACAATCGCTGCAAGGATGGGCCATTGAGCAATCAGCTGCTCTAAAAATGTTCTAATTGTTGGGAGGAAAGCTGAAAGTATACTCTTTAGTGGTTCAGAAATATTGAATGCTTTAAAAATCCAATCAACAATTTCAGAAAATTTCAATAATCCTACCCCCGGCTGAGGCTCAGAGGAAGTCGACATTTTATTATTTCCAGTAATGGTGTTCTGTTTGGATTGTACGTTCCCAAAACCGGGCGGAATTGATTTCGGTTTTGAATCGGAATTTTTCGGTTTTGGGCGCAGTTTATCTATTGGTGGAGAAATTTTAAGGCCCTTGCTTGGCAGCTTGGGAAAAGAAGACTGTTTTCTTTTTCTGGAATTTCCGGGTAAAACAAATGGTGTACCTTCGCACGCTCCGTCAGAGTCAGACTGTTCCGAAAATAGAGATGTGTAAGTGTTTTCTAAGAAGATGGGTTTAGGGGTAGCATTTTTCAACATTTCTGCATAGGAGCGTTTAGACCTCTCCTTCAAGGATCGTTTAATTTTATCCTCACGCAATTTATAAATGGGGCATGCAGGGACCTCATGTGAGTTTTCTCCGCACATTAAACATTTTTCTGAATTTTCATTACATGTATCCTCTTGATGAGAACCCCCACATTTGCCACACCGTGCCTTATTGGAACAGTAAGTGGCTGTGTGGCCAAGCTGTTTGCAATTAAGGCAATTCATTACACGAGGGATAAAAAGGCGAACAGGGAGACGAATCTTATCGATAATGACATAGTTGGGCAGCGCAGACCCAGCGAAAGTCACTCGAAATGAGTCAGACAGTCGATAAACTTTTTTATCTCCTTCGTGTGATACTGAATGCAATTGCTTGCATTCAAGTATTTTTACGTCTTTAAGTATGGTGTCTTTGAAACGACCAACCCCATGCTTAACTAAGTCATCAACAGTCAAACTCGATTCTGTGATGACCCCATCAATTTCAATTTCCTTTGAAGGAATATACGCTCTATACTCACGCGTAAAAAGCTCGCAAGAAGCAATTGCATTGGCTTGTTTGAAACTACCAACGACAATGCGTATTTTATCTTTATTGACTTTGACGATCTCTTTTACATCCGAGAATCGCGAAGTCAAATCTTTAGAAATTTGAATAATATTTAGCGCCTTTACTTTACGCCTAATAAATACAATCCATGGTCCCGTTGACGACTCTGGGTAAATTTTAATTCTAGTCGGATTTACATTTTCAGCATAAGGCTTAGGGGGAGGGTCTGTTACTCGTTCTCCCATCTCTTCATCCATTTTACCTAGCAAGAAAAACTATCACAAAAAGGAATGAAAAATATACCTGTTATACCTGTAGAACACACCTCATGTGTTACGTTGTAAACTCGGTGCCCGTTGTTTGACAATGTGACACCTGCTGTTCTTCTTCGTCGCGTTGCTTCTTCAGTAGAGAAATAGTCCTACCTGCAACACTTCAAAACTCTCTCCGATTAAGCTGCTCGTCGGTATCACCACCACAAGCGCGCTCTCTCCGTTTCCACCACCTCGGTAGACAAATGTGGCTACCTGTGGCTTGCTGCGAAAATCCCACTGTCGATGCGGCACTTTTCAGTGCCACTTGTTTTCCTTATTCGTCGTACCACTTCTGCGGTAGACAAATAGAGCAAATGGGTCTACCTGTGACGCTTCCCTCTCGTCGATTAGAATTGCCCGACGACACCAATACACTATATTTTTTTCTGTGTGTACAGGCACGATCACTGTCGATCTCTGCCACCGCGGTAGGCAAATTCGTCTACCCGCGGTTTGCTGTCAAAACACCACTTGTCGAGGATGCCGTTGACCACGCCTCCGACGTATCAACTGTCGACTCACACTTAACAAACTGGTCTCTCTCTCTCTCCCACAATAACGCATACAGCGTCTCGCACTCCGTCACTCTCTCGAGAACAAATCCTTCCACCTGGAGGCACAACCGTCTCGGTCGGTTGCAAAAACTATTATGATCTTGTGGGATGTAGATGGAGACGATTGTGCATTTCGCCGGGAAGAGGATTCTATGCGCTACTGCGATTAGTTCGGTGTTGAGCTGGATGGTTTCGGACGGATGTCGGCTCTGATTTCGAGTGCGATAGTTTGGTAAATGTTGGATCCTCTTGCGGTATCCCAAACCAAGGTAAACCAAGAGGCGAGGTTGTTGTTGTCCCTTAGGTGAGTTTCCGGTAAGGCCAGGCAGATGGGTTCCGTTCTTGCGACGATAATTTGTACTTCTTCAAGGTTGGCTCGGAGGCTGTTTAGATTCCACTGGACTGCGAGTGTACAGTTTTCCGGGTATTGTTGTAGCGCCGTTCTACTGTGACGGTGGACGACTGGGTTTTGAGGAGCATCTCGTGAGGGAGGAGTGTTGTGGTGGTTGGCGGAGGCACTCAGAGTCTCTTCGCTGGAACTGTTGTTGCTGTGTGATCGGTGGCTGGGCGGGCTCGGTGGTATGCAGTCTGGAAGAGGTTCAGGGCCGTACGATTGTTCGGGCGAGAAGCAACGAGAGATGGTACTTACCCGGGGGGTAGCCGGGCCCCCTGCACCAGCAGCCGCCGAAGGCTCGTCGGTGAGGGCCGGTACGTCCGCGGACAGGGCTGGTGCAGGGGAAGAGGCTTTCTTCTTTGACAGGAAGCTATCGGTTTCGTGCGCTTTGTTGGTGTTGAGGGGGTAGTTTTTGTTGCAGTTGTTGATGGGTGGTCTGGCGTACGTCCCTTCCAATGACCGCGGGAGGTATGGCAAGGGGTCCACAGGCGTTGTGTCGGTGGTTTTTGTGCGTTGCGTTGCGGGTAGGTTTTGGTATCGTTTTCTAAAGCGTGTGGTCAGCGCAACGTCGGAAGTTCGATCATTCCTTGAAAAAGAGTTTGTGGCGCTGAATTGTTCTTGTCGGTTGGAATGGTGATATGAACTTACCCGGGATGTGCCCGGGCCTCCCGCACCAGCAGCCGCCGGGGGAGCGGTCCACCAGGTGCGGAGATATCGGGAGACCTGAACCGGTTCTCATTGCAGTGGAGTTGTTCGCTTAGTTTTCCTGGTACTGGTGTCATTTTTGAGATCAGGCGGGAAGATCGCCTACTCTGGGGCCCGGCAAGATGCGGGGCGCTGGAGGCGGTCGTGGTTCCCGTCGTTTGGGATTGCTGTGTTGGTGGATTTTCTGGATTTCTGTCGGGTTGTCCTGAGATGGATGTTGAATGCGTAAATGGAATGCTAATGGGGATGTTAAAGGTTCTTCCCTGTTGATACTCAAATGGTCCTGTGTCAACAGCCGCCGGGGGTGCGTCGGACGTATCCGGAACTTCCCCGGTCAGGGTCGACACAGGCGGGCTTTGTTTTATGTTGCTGTTGAATTCGTTGTTTTTTATTGGTATCCCCAGTTGCTGTAATCGTTGTAGAGCTAGTCGGACATTACGAAAGACGCTTGCGGCATGGAGTTTTGCGTCGTTTCGGTGTCTGAGATGTTCAACTGTCCGGTTAGTGAAGGGCTGTTGTTGCGGGAATTCGCTCGGGTTGTCCGTTGTTGTTTCGGTGGTGCTGTATCTGTTTTGTTTCCGATAGGGCTTCGGGATTTATCCCCATCGCCTGCTCGACTACGATTTCTTTGCTGCTTTCGTTCGTCACGAAGTCGGGGGTCTCGCTGTTGTTTTGCGGCTACTACGTTACATTCGGTCGATATCATGGTGGTCGGGTTTAGTTTGTTGACGTTTCCCTGCTCTACTTTCGGTGAAGTGTTAGCTTTGCTAGTTTCCTTCGTTACCTCGGTGAGTTGTTGCTTGGCAATTCTAAGCTGGCGAACGGCCTCCGCCAGGTGGTTTTTTAGGTTTAATATCTCATCGTCCCGGTCATCTTTTGGCGGATTGCTCTTTTCGCCCTTTAGCCGAATGAGCTCCGCCTTCAGTCTAGCGATAGTGGAATCTTTCTCGTTGTCTTTCGATTCCGTGCCTTTCTGGGTTTGTTCGGCGTAACTTGGTCCTTTGCGCTTTTGTGTTATTAGAGCTCTTGCTTCGGGGAAGGAAAGGTTTAGGGAAACTTTTGCTTTAATGATGGCTACCTCTTCCATGTACTTGGGGCACTCTTTTGCTCTTGTTGAGTGCTCTCCACTGCAGTTTATACACTTCGAGACTTGGGTGCATGGGTTATCTTTGGCTGATGGGTGGTTCAGGCTGCAGTTCAAGCAAGTTTCCTTGTTGGGGCACACTCTAGTACCATGTCCAAATTTGCCACAGCGGTAGCACAGCATGGGTGATGGGTAGTAGGGCCGGATGTTGGTGCGTACCAATCCGAGGTAAATGTAGTCGGGGAGGGTTGAGCCACTAAAAGATGTCATCACCAGAGGAGTATTGCTTACTACTCCTTCGTGCAGCTTGGTGATTCTACGCACTGCTGTGACTCCTTGACCTTTCAGCTCGTGAAGAAGTTCTTCGTTGCCCATGTCTTTCTTGTCGATATAGTAAACGACACCATGAGTAATGTTGAGAGTGGGGTGAGAAACCACCTCAACTCTTTGCCCGTCGATCAGCTCGTTCAAACTCATCAGAGCGTTATATGCCTTTTTCGATGTCGTCCTTAAGACATAGCGGGTCCCTCTACCTTCTTTTGTGGCCGAAACCACCTTTGTCGGATCGCATCCTAGCACACGTTGTACCGATTTCGAAATAGTGAACGGGTTAGTCGTCAGTCGGGCATCGGAATCACCATCCAATGATTTTGCTCGCAGTAGCAGAGTCTGCTTGTCAATTATGTCGCCAGAGTTTAAGTACCCTGGCAAAGTCCGACTCAAAGATGGGCCGCTGCTCCCCGGGGTGGGGAGAGGGGGAGGTTCCCCCATTAGTTGGGTTGTTTATGGGGTCAGGTGGGCGGAAGTTGGCTCTTTCAAAATGTACCCTTTACACTGCACTACACTACCGCCGGCACCTATGGAGCCGATTACACTATTTCGGTTTGAATTCGTGCGCGCACGTGCAACTGTTCAAACCAATGCTCGTGGTGGAGGCGGACGGTTGACCACGGTTTGTACTTTTGGTTTGATGGAGACGCGCTATCGCTCAACTCCTTCGTAGTCTGTGCTCCTGGTATCAGTGGGAAAGTCGATTTTAAATTTACCGCTTAAAATTCGAGTAGCCTTCGCACTGATGATACACGGCACTTCGCACTCGCGTAACGGACCGGGCGGAAGCCAGTTGGTATACTAACCGGGAGGCTGAGCCCGAACTTCGGAAGCTATATGGGTGGCGTGGACCGGGCGAAAGTTTGGGTTTTTAAAGGCGGAGCTTGTGTTGAGAACAACTATCGGCTCCGAGTGAGTGAACCTAACTGACAATATAGATTAACATTTATATGTTTTATATGTTTTTAGACAGCTTCAATGAATACCTTTCGAACAAGCTATAGATTGTCGAAATCGGACTATTATCAAAAGAGATATTTAACATTAAATGCGGACGAAAGATTTTTATCATTTCCCATTGCCAGAAATATGACCAAAAACATGTAATCTATTATTAACGCCAAAACGGCTTATTTTAGGTCAATAGTATCTTCGGAGAATTTAATGGAGGCAATATGACCTTTCTTTTGGTATTGTGCTTTTGCTTACCCTATGAGTGAGATATTTTCACAAATTTTCTTGGAAGTGATTATATCGAAATGATGTCTTCAGCAAATTTGTAGCTCTTACTTTTGCAAACAACTTTACTGAAGACTTCAAATATCTATTTTGAATATTTGAAAAGTTATGGCTTGTTGTTTGTGGATTACTCTTTGTCACCTATTTATTGTTCAATATAGTAATAATCCATTGAAAAAAGCCAAGCATTATTTCGATAAAACGAATTTTGTATTTCATTTTTCTATCTACAACCGCTAGAAATAATCACCGAACACTTCCAAGTTGTCTGGAAGGAGCTTGATAACTTATCAGTACAAAAATGTTCATTTGTGCGAACCTTCTGACTGCAATTTTTCTAACTTATAACCATCGGATCGATCGGAAACATATCGGAAAATGAAAAGCGAAATAAATAACTCCAAGCAACGGCGTAGCCAAGAGAAAAATTATTGGATTGAAGTTGAAAATTTATTGATGCAGACTGATTTAATTCAATATTACAATAACAATTATCTGAATCGTAGATTGATAACCTGTTGTTGTAAACGTCATGAGGACTTTTGATAAATTGTCGGAATGGGGTCCTGATATGTAACTGATCTATTGGTCTTGATTTCACAGTTGTCTATTAGCATCAATATCAAATTCCTGCCTGAAAACATTCCAATAGAAAATTCCAGAGTTCTGTAATCAATCATAATCCTCAGATTTCTTTTCAAATTGAGCTCGCTTTTGTAGAGATCAGTGTTGCTAAAAGAGCGAGAAGCCAACACACCGTCCTCGTTCGCCAGCGAGCGCGAGACTCACACTGTATGCTCCCTACTGCTGTACACACGTTTTCGAAGAACTCTCAAATATGTGACGATCAGCACGAGCGGCTAATATGCTTGATTCATGTGAGTTATCTGCCTTCGCTATAGGCTCGTGTGTCACTCGCACTCTTGTCGGCTCGCTAGATTTTAGCTCTAACAGCGAGTGGGTTCCCATGATGGGACTCCTCGGCTGCGAGTTTTCACTGCATGCCACCCACTCCCATGTGCCAAGCACTCTTTACAGCTCTGTGTTGTTTATTAGAACAGCTCGTATACACTCTTTTAGCAACTGGGAGCGCTCGTAAAGGAGCGAACAATGCAAGCAAAAACTAACTAAACTAACAGTGCGCGCGTTCGCATTAAATTGTCATTGCATACATACGTTATCTGTCTACACAGGTTTATACCGGTCGTATTTAAAGAACAAATTAAACATATTGTTTTTCACATTTTTTTTTTAAATATGTAAACAAATTATAAGTGCGGTGTCTTAAAAAAACTTGTCTTTTAAGGGGCGTCTACTATAAAGTGCTCAAACTGAAAGTAATTTTGTAATACGATTTTGATGGCAAGGTGGCAATGGACCTCTCGTTAAGGTTTATGTATATATTCATTATGAATGAAAAAATTTCAGTCAGGCAAAGCCACACATACGAGCGTTCGAAGAGAAGACGTTCAACCATTTCCATGTCGAGGAATGCCGCGGAGGACATGATAACTCTTGATACAATTGTCTGAAATAGGAAATTTAATAAGATTTTTAAAACATAGACTTGTAGTTACTCGATGAACCAAAAAAAATATAGAACAGTTGGAATTTCGGAAAATGGCATAAGAAAAACCGAAAAATAAAATTCGTTCACTTTTCTTCAAAATAACGAGGAAGATTTTTGTATTCCATTTTCCCTTAGCTCATCGATTACACATGTTATGCATTCTCATAAAAAATTAAGTCAATTCGTTGAATGGTTTTTGAGTTGTCGGCAATCTTAAAAATGCGGTTTCGAGAAAGATGCTATTAAAGTTGCCGATAGACTGAAATCGTTGAAACGCATGGTTGTTTAGAACAAAAGAAGATCAGTGTGGCCACCGAGATTGCACTGGGCTTTTCTGGAGGTTCAATTAAACAATTAAACGAATAAAAAAACAATAATGTTTTTTTGCCCACAACACCAGGCAACCCCTTAACCTTGCGGATGTCGCGCTAGTGCACTGAATGCACACTGCTCTGAAAATCTAGCGAAATCGTCTTAGAGCAACAGCGGCTGCTCGTTCAGTGGGCCATAAGTGCGACTTCCGGAGGGTTAAGGAAATAATACCACATATTCTATAAAAGTCCATGCTGGCTAATGGGTTTGCATTTTTGTAACGATTATACACTTCTGAGCAGAAGTAAAGGGCGTATATTACGCACTTCTGGGCAGAAGGGATGTATGTGATATCCAGCAATAAAATCTAAAGCATTTTAAGGATAGTTTCTTTTTTGAACAATGAAAATTGGAAACACGAATTTAATATAATTTATTGAAAAAAGTCAAATAAAACTAATCTGCTACTACCAATTTTACTAAGATGGTAAATGGAATAAAGTTGCGTCCCACTTATATATAGTAAATTATCGTGAGTAATTATTTGAACTGTATTGTGCAAACTTTTTTTTTCGTCAAGAAGAATCAGTATTACCGAAAATAATGTTGTTCAGTCATGTTCAAATCTCAATTAGTACAGATTTATAAAACTTTGGTATATACCTGTTGAAATGATCTAAACCTAAGATTATGTGTATGAATAAGAGAAGCAAGTGAATCACGATAGTAGGAATTAATTCAGAGATATTTCATTTCTTTAGGCATTTTAATTTTCATTTAAATTCAGCATTTTCAAAATTTTCATTTTCAGCATTCCACCAAAACGCTCAAAGAGAAACTATTTTCATTTAAAGTTTGATTTTAATAATTACTTTAACTATTCTTTACATTTTGACTATTAATTCTATAATTTATCATCCCACATCCATGTTTTTTGTCAAATCTAAATATTGAATCATCCTTTATACTATTTAATTGCTATTGGAAATCATTTTTTATACTTAATTCGGCAAAACAACCCATTCGGGAAAATACCAATCGGCAAAATAAACCAGTTAATTCGTTATCTGGGAAAAGCCAGCGTGAGGAGTTGACGAGCAAGTAAAAATTACTATTTCAATGCAAGTATTGCTTGTGGCACAAAAACTCGATTCGAACCGTATTACGCACTTAACATTCTACTAAAAAAAATATCTCATAGACTGGTTATGTCGACTGGCCTGTCTATGAAAGTACCATCTCTATAACTTCAAATACATATGTTTTAACAGCTTGCAGTTTTCAGTAGCAGCTTGATTACTCACACTTTTAAAGTGCAGAGTTCAGGTTAGTGAAAAGTGCGCAAAATCATTCACTAGAGATATCTTCGAATATAGTCCGCTGGTTGTATCAATTTAGGACTGTGAACGAATGTTTTAGAATATATAACGCATAGAGTACTTTTCTTACAGCTGATATATTTGCTCTGATTCCGTCGTAATTTGGAGGACAAGGGCAGTGTATATTGGAATTGGTCACGAAATATTCAATAAATCAAGTCCTTATGTTTAGAAATTCACTTTATGACGGTAGTCGATCTCCTACATACATATTCTATAGAATTCTGTATTTAATCCGAATATCCGATTCATTTAATGCAAAATGTACCAGGAACATAGTTAAAAATAATCGAAGGTTTTTTTTGACGGCTGAAAATGAACCTGACGCGACTCGCGGTGAATAGAAAAAATATTCATTCAAATATCCCTTCTTATTCATTCAGTTCAATATCGTACAATATATTCATTTCACTAATTATCTAGGAAAATGTTTTCAAATGCCGGTAAAGCATATGAAACAACAATAATGATCGCTTACACTGTGCCAGGGCCTACTTTGATGCGTTTGATTCGTTGCTGCACGGTCGCTTCGTGTAATAATCGAAGACGAATGAAAATCTGCATGGATGAATGGGCGGTTTGTTCGTTTGACGTTTTCAGCTGCGTCACTGAATATTGAAAATGAATTCGGCTGAATATGATCAATTTTCATTCAATGAATTTGAATATTTTTAACTCTGACCAGGAATGGTCATAGATGTATAATACCCATGATCGTATATTTGTCCCGTTTTCTTTGCGATTTCCTATCTTTATGGGACTGACTCTTGTAGTAACTATTTAATTATTTTAAGAAGTGCATATATGCAGCATTGAGGGGAATTATATATATTTGACATGTTAAGGTTCCACATATTTAAAAGTGTCAATCCAAGCGATTTTGCACTTTTTTTTTAAATTTACGTTTTAACGCAACTGCATTTCATTCGGGTGCGTTTATTTTCCTTTTCCGTTATACCAGCGTCATGTCAACCTCAATGCAGACGATACATTAGCTTCCATCAACGTAAATGTCCGTCAACGCCACGTCGTCGTTCCATCAAGATAAGTTGAATGCGTCTCTCGTTCACACTTCCCGTACGTCAAAGCATTCCGTGCTGTTGATGTTGTGTGTGAATACCTCCATTTAACTGCATATAACTAATTTTGACGTTCCCATGACGTGCTGTACCGGTGACGAAAGCCAGACGTATTGTGCAAATCGATCTTCAAACAGCCGCGGCTTAGACTTTGTACATAAAATATCCGAATAAATTCATTTTCATACATTATTGGTCTACCAACGAAGAACGAAATGCGAGTGGGAGCGAGAGCGCTAGCGACTGCAAGAGTGCGAGTGAAGGCGAACGCGCTTAAGAGTGCGAGAAGATACGAGTGGGTTAAAGAGCGCGAGTGGCTACGAGTGGGAGTACGGACGAGTGGGAGCATGGTCGAGTGGGAGCATGGGCGAGTGGGAGCACGGACGAGTGGTAGCAGCAGTAGGAGTGAGCGCCAGTGGGTGGGTGCGAACGAAAGAGTGGGTTTCAATATGTGTAATTTGAGTCGCTTTTGGCCGACTGGCACTCGCAGAAATTCTACCCGGCTGGGGAGTGAACGAAAGAAAGGCATGCATGGAGAACACACGGATACGAGTGTTGGGCGCAATGAGAACACGCGAATGAGAAATACAAGAGTTATTTTTGCGAGTTCAGCAACACTGGTAGAGATGCACTGTAACAAGGGTCATTATTTAATAGAAAGCGAAGTTAAAATTAATTTAATGTCTATGAAACATAGAACGGGAAAATGTACTTTTGCATATAAAATAATTAAAATAATCCATAAAAAATTGAAAAGCGATCCATAAAAAAGTTGTTCATGTTCCACAAAATAAAACTGAAAATCCATAAAACAGTGTGAATGATCCATAAAAAAGGGCGATTTGATCCATAGATTATGTAAAATTGAACCATAAAATGGTCGCAAAAGAGCACTAAAATAGCAATAAAAGAGCAATTAAAATCAACCAATGTCCCATAAAAATATTGGAAATGTTACATTTTGCGCCATAAATTAACTGACATTGATCCATAAAATATTAACAATGTACATTAAAACACGTCGATATGTTCCATAATATCGACAAAAATGTTCCACGGTATTACAAAATGGAGCAATAAAACGATAGAAAAAGTTCCATAAATTTGATGAAAATGTTTACTAAATATTTTTTCTTGGTCCATAGAAGATGTTAAAATGAACATTAGAAATGCTATGTATTGATTCATATATCGAACGTTAAATTACGGTTCATGGATATTTACAAAACTATCCATAAGAAAAAAAAAGACCATGATAAAATCACAGAGAACAGACGTCCATCTTCAGCACTCAACTTGTGTAAAAATCTCAAACGGATTCGAAGGTAGTTGGGATATCCAAACCAGGTGCGCTACTATCGTCATGGTTTTTGTGGCTGAGTTCGACAGAATTGACAGCGGTTATTCCTCTACCCAGTCAAACTAGTCCGGAACCGGTTCGGACTTCCAGCATGAATTCCAGCTCAAATACATCAACCGATAGAGTCGGAATCGGTTGTTTTCTTTGAGCAAGATTCCATAGTGAATCCATTCAGGATTTCGAACCGGTTCCGGAATGGATTTGATGGATAGTTGGGATAGGTTGGTGTGGCGGCGCTAGTGTTTATCATATATTAATTCAAATGTTTACACACGTTTTTCAAATGTTTTTGTTCGATCATGGATGTCTGTTCTCTGTGATAAAATGTAAAACGTTCTCTTCATTGTAGATGTACAAGATATTATGCACAAGAAAAATTAAAGCTAATCAGTTTTTGCAAAATTTTAGCAATTTAATCTGATAATAAAGTAAATCACATTTGGTTGTAATATCAGATAACAACAAACAATGCATACATTATAGTTAGAAAACTTAAGCTTCCGTTTCCCACCAGTCAGCTAACTGACCTTAGCTAACCTAATATCATTGTGGCAACTCTTTAAACGGTAGGGAATCTATGACATTAGCGCGCTGAGAGTTATTAGACCACTGATACAGGCGCCGATTTATTGGTGACAGAGCACTTGGTGCCTTTACAGCGAGTTTTACTATTTATGCAGCATCTTTGCAAACCTGACAACGCAACCAATGTAATTAAAATAATTAAAACAGAGCAATACAAGCTTGGCATTCCGATTAAGGCAAAAAAGATGCGCGTTGGCGAAACGAATAACAGAATAATCACAATATAAATGCTGAAAAAGAGTTTCCGGTTCGGATCATCCGCGATGGATCGGGATGACCACCTATGCACGTACAAGAAATCGTAAGGGCCGCAAAGAAGCGCCCGAGTCTGACAGACGTCGGCTGCTATAGAACTCTCGTAGCGTACATAAACGACTATTTTCGATCAATGACAGACACTGTCGCAGAATATTATGTATTTTCTTTATGTAACTATCGAAATCGCCCGCCTTATGTACAAGGTTAGATTATGCAACTACAGCCTTGGCAAACAAGACCGCTTCGTGAGTTCACAACTGCTAAAAGGTCTGAGAAACTGATAACTCTTCAAATCGAAGTACATACAAACGGATAACGGTCCTCCATTTGAACGTGAGGATTATAAAGATTATTACCGGAAGAGAGGAATCATACTGATCTTTTCCACTCCATTACATACACATAGGTAGTAAATAAAGCTATGTACAGTATAGCGCTTCCACAAATTCGAGCTACATTAAGGATCTATAAGCTGTGAACGCATAATACTGCGGTACATAGCGTGCTAGGTCGAAAAATCAAACGTGGTTTTCCGCTTCATTCGATGAAGAACGAAGTAAACCTGTGATCCACTCTTTTGCCCGGTATAGTCGGACTTAAAGTAACCATAGTTACTGTTCGAGTATACCAGGAAAACGAGTGGACGCTTCAGACCCTTGGACTAGGCGGCCTATTCGCATTACACTAGCATTGCCCTTACAGGTCGATTCTACGTTTTCTTCTGAGCAATACAAAGTTGTGGCTCAAGAGGGACCAAAAATGGTGGTTGCTAAAGGGACAAGGGTGCAGTATGCAAGGTGCATTAACGATTTGAAGAAGATTCCACCAGCACAAATCCCCGATTACATACGGAGAACGTGCCACTTGAGCCAGTATATTATGATGTACACCAGCAACCGAGGTATCTATTCCTTTGGGAGATAAGTATTGTGGATTAGAAGTCATATCTGAAACAACAGAAAACTAAGATAGGAATGATGCGCAGTCGCGATCACGATTACGTTCAAGAGAAGAAAACCCGCTAGATTCCAACGATGACTGTTTACAGAATCTTCCAATAAAAACAGCTTGTTTAAAGCTCAACATTGAATAAGGAATATAAGCAAAAATGAGCTATTAAAATTACCTGAATAGATAGTATTTAGCCAGATCATATTTTGGGAAGTCCGACATATAGGTCACTCTCTCGCTTTATCTGGCGCAGACCTTTTGGTCCATATCAAATATAGGTCACTCTGTTACGAGTCATCATCTATGACCATAAGAGCATAGTTTTGATCCTCATTTTTAGAGTATTCGTAATCCGAGACAATAACCGTGCAGTCCGCAGGTTTTCCAACATTTTTTTTTTAATGGGTGGTGTCTGGAATAGACCTTTCTCGTCCGACCTAGCCCCCTTTTCTCTTATTTTTATTCAAAAGACTACACATTTTTAAGAATATTTCCGCTGAAATGAGGCTTTTTAGAGCTATCGTGATTTTTTAATGTTTTTTTTAAATTTGAAAAATGCAAGTATGTTGAGTATTTTTTTCACCTTTGCAAGAATGGTGGGACTCAAAATATGTGTTTGGGCAGCACTGTTTTGTATAGTTTTGCTTGGTTTCCTGGCAACGCGGCAAATGAAGTGGTGAGTCGCGGTACAAAGTTCATTGGTTATGTAAACAAACTAAAGTGAACCTCTCGGTGGAGAACGTTGCATAGTAATGTTTAACCTCACTTTTTTGACAGTTCAAAGAGATTGTTTACATGATCTTGGATTTTTTGTTGATTCGATCATAGTATGAGAAACTTGGTTTGGTTCGCTGCCAAATGTTAACACTTTCCCAACAAGGTCGCTCAGCTGTATTTTTTAATTGATGTCGGCATCATACATTGTTCCGTTAAATTTAACATTTTTACTTGTCTTGTACATGATTCATTGAAGAAGCAGGGAATTTCTAGCCAAACATTTGAAAAATGCCTACTGCCAAATGCAAACAAATCGAATTTTGATGTTCTCTATTAAAATCCTGGGACAGAACCTGTGGATAGATGTTTTCTTTTTCTTTTTTCTGTTCATTTTTTATCTCTTGTCTTGCATAGCCACTCTTTCTTCCTCACATATTTTAAATGGACTGGCTACATTTGACAGTCCCCCCTGACTGCATTTGACGGTTCCCTTTGGCTGCATTTGATAGCTCCCCAGGCTACAATTGACATTAGGTTTTTTCGTATCCACACGTTCCGTCCCAGTTAAAAACTATCTATCTGGCCATGTACATAAACATAACGCAACAATGGATTATGAAGCATTTTGATAATGATTTTATAACAAATTATAAAAGCTGATATAAAAGTCCTAACTAGCAATACACTTATTATAAAATGATTATAAAGGATTATTGTAACTGATTCCAAAAGGATTATAAAGGCAGTGAAATACGTACTCAATGAATTAAGGGGTGTGTCTGATGTAAACAATATGCGCAATCAAACTAAATAAAACAGTATTCAGTTTTTAAATAGAATTATAATGAATTCGACCAAAACTTCACGCAGAAAAAAGATTTGTAGGTTCAATAAAAATATGGATTAAATTCAATAAATAAAATTATTGGTCGGGAGACAATAAATTTATTTATTGAATTCAATAAAATTTATTTATTGTTCCAATAAAAATGTTTATCGTTATGCTTTCTAATAATTTTTTTATTGAAAATGAAAGAAAATTATTGAAATTAAAAATGTTTTTATTGAAAGCAAAAATACATTGTTTTTCTGTTTTTTAATAATTTTGTTAGTTAAAGTGATAAACAATAATTGATTGAATTCAATAACGCATATTTTTGGTTTAAATATGCTAAATTTTTCTGCGTTTTCTTTTGCCTTTTTCTCATTTTCAAATGTTTGGGTAGAATTTAGATTATTTTATCGTTGCTGCGATCAATTTCGTTTGGTTTGTTTTGTTCACAATGTTAGTCGCAGAGCATTTTGGTGATCTATAGCAATTGATGACCTTTACACCCAATACTAGGTCCGCTCCTGATGCAGCTGTTTCGCCCTGTCCGGCACCGAGTCAACCGATGGTCCAACCTGCGCCGCACTCGTCTGTCGCTATGTCAATGGCAGGGTGGATTAAAGGCCAAAATTTCAGCTACGGTTGGTGGTGTTGCTGCAATCGGTTGGCCTTCGGCTACGTTGGACATTCGGCTAACGGGAATATTCAGCGATTCCGATTCGAAGGAAGCAGCGCCAGTAGCAGACTGCTTCGGTTCAGCAATACGCTCCGGTATCGGAAGAAGCTAACACTCCGACACAACGAAGGTTTCAACGAGGGGCTCAGGCAAAAGTAGCAGAGTCCTTGCACTTCCTGCTTGTCGAGTGAACAATTCCGACGAAACCACTGCCGCTCTCGCCAAGTTTGATCACCGTAATAAGTGCGACGTCAGCGGTATAGTGCCAGGATTAGTCCAGAACAGTGCCAGGACTGAGCTACAAGATTAAATAGCAATGCGTTTTTAAAGTGACCATAGTATAACGTAGAGGCTTTAGTTAGATGATTTATTCAGCAGAATAAGATAGCAAAATTACCCAAAACATAAGACCTGGCTGCCGAAGTGAATTCACACACATCATCACCTACAGAGGCAAGCAATATTGGAACGTAGCGAAATTCCTCACAATGAATTGATCTCGTTAGGTGAAATTCCAGGAAGTACAATTTTCGTAGCACAATTTAGTCGACCGAAATTGTAGTCCTCAGTCGAGAGAGAGACTGATAGAGTAGCAGCAGCTAGGAATTTTCTTTCGAAAGCTAGCAGCGGTTTCGCGTATCCTGCGCTAAGTAGAGAGCGTTAAGACAGATCTCCGAAACATGTCAAGTGCTATCAGATGAGAAAAAACGTCGCATCTATGACCAGTACGACAAGGACGGTCTGCTGACCAACGGTTCCGTCCGGTACCACCATAACACACGGCACCGGCGACACATATATATTCACAACATACTAATTACTTATCCTTCCGAAAAAGTAAATAAATTGACTATGCAATTTATCATTCGCTGCCTAGTTATTTCCTGCCAATTTGAACACGACAGCAGTTGCAGAAAGCTTTATTGCGGTGCAAAAATGATGGCAACTCGGGATATAATATAAATTTACATATAATTTCTCCTCCCTGATATTCTTCCAGAATGCATAATGCTCTGCATTCTTATCACTCCTATCAAATCCTTCTTACTCCTTATCGTCAGTGCCGAGCACTGTTTTGCATTTGCCGGCTAAATCAACGACAATGCGATAATCGTCAATCGACGAAACTTTTGCTGTAATGGAAGTTGAACACGAATAATAAATAATTGTTCCATTCGAAAGCGATAACCTTGTTGTCTTCATGTTTGCAGCTATCATACGCTGGTAGGCATTCTGACCAATGGAAACGTTATTCGGTATGGGCATTGCACGATCATTTCAACAACTTATCATCGACCGAATTCGTTACCTATAAAGTTCAGGTAAACTTCACCACCTAAAAATGAGTAATCAATCGGATCATCTTGTTAGGACTTAACCCACGAGCAAACAAACAAATGTGTACAAATCCTTATCCATCATCCAGAAAGCAATCGTTTTATAGCCCAATACTTGATCTTGCGATTCAACATATGTCACCGGGTATTACATCCAGCGCCGATTGGTCAATGTATGAACAAAGAGCATCGAAAGTATTCAAGTAATGTAAATTTTAAAAGTCCATGTAAACAAGTCTTAGGTAAACAAGCACACTGAACTGTCAGAAAAGTGAGGTTATACATTTTCATGCAATGCTCTATGTTTTTGACAGGTATATGAATGAATCATTTCAGCATCAGTGATGCCAGTCTATTTAAACAATAGCCTGCAGTGAAAATATAAAAGTCTGCAGATTGCTACAAAAATCTTCAATAAATTGGACATAGAAATGTAGTATGTATATATTTTAAATGATCAAAAATGTTGAAGGCTTGTGTATAAATTGGCTGGCATAGGCTTTGTTCTGCTAAATATTTGTAATCTGCAAAACATCTGCAGTGAAAATGCAAAATCTGCAGATTTACTAATATATATGCAGATCTGGCATCCTTTTAGTATTCCCCACAGTATATTCATCCAAATGGTGTAAAAATACGGGGAAACAAGGCAAGATAGGTATTCAGAATATGGGGTTAAATGAGCAGCTTGCACTATTTTTGATTTTTTCAATAGTTAGAGGTACCAAATCATCGCGGCAATCGGCAGTAACGAATTGGGAATAAAAAAGGAAGCATCCTATCATATAAAATTTTTTGACGAGAAAGGTCTATTGCACACAAATTGGGTTGATGTGTTTCGATAAACAAAGATGCTACAGACGGCGAAGAATAAGCGGTAATTTTGTCACGATTAATTACTGATTTTTCTTTTGATGAGATGTTTTAGTTTGACAGTATTAGGTTTGACCAGGGATGCCAGGTGATATTTTGAAAAATCTGCGCGGCCCATTTAAAAATCCGTGTCTATCTGTGTCACGGAAAACGTACAAATTTGGCTGAAAACTAGATTTGACGGTCTTTTTTGCGCGAGTCAAAAATTAAGCGCATGGTCAAAAATTAAGAAATCTGTGCTAATCTGTGCATTCTAGAAGAAAACTGCGGAAATCTGTGCGTTAAAACAGAAAACTGTGGAAATCTGTGCAGGTTTTACAATCTGTGCAGCATATTCAAAATCTGTGAAACACAGATAATTCTGTGCACCTGGCATCCCTGGGTTTGACAAAATGTCCTAAGTGCATGCTAAGGAGCGTTTTATTTTGTATAGGAGTTTCAAAGTAGAACTGAAACTGAAACATTCACATCCCCAGCAGAGCGCTTTGTTTTATAATTTCGAACAGTTTTGTTTAAAAATTTATAACTATTATACGACGCCGTTCTATTTGTTTGACGCAGAGTTCACACAGTACATTTACAATAAAATTTAATGTAACAATCAATTTTACTGTTCAGCAAAAAACTGATACAGTAAATCCACATTAAATTTTACTGTTTTCGAGAAAATGTATAGAGAAAAAGTGATTTTTTCAATGTTAAGATACATAACCACCCCCCTATTTTACATTTCTTATAAAAGAAAGATTTTTTCCGAGGCCCGGAGGCCCGGAGTGAACGTTGATTTTTTCCCGTTTCGCCTTGTGCTGTGATGATGCACACGTCGAATATCATAATGGCTTGTTCATCCCCAGCTATCTGTTCATGCGATGAATACAATGTCTGATGAGTGGCGTTGTTGAGTAAAGGCTGGCACAATCTAGCTTAGAATTGCTCACACAGCATTTCGTTCGATGGATGAAGTAAATTCTCCCGAATGCCATGCTCACTGAATCTGGAGGCAGCATTTTCATGCGAATGCGATTTTCGCCACTCTTGAGAATCTTTTTTTGTAAGAATGTGTGTTGCGTTTGACTGCAGGATGAAGAGTCAATGGATAAAAAGGCTACCAGATGCATTGCGTGTGCAGATGCACAGTGATTTGGATTGAAATTATCGCGCATTCAATGATGTGTATGTATTGCTACCACCCATTGTAGCAGGTCTACCGCCTATAGCACTGGGTATAGCGGATTGCATTTATCCCCTCATTAAAATTTGATCAAGCATTACCCACTAACCATAACCACGAGCTTGGAGAGTCAAAAAGGGATATGAGTGACAGGAATTAAATTATCGTAATCTTTCACTCTATAACAATATGGTATGGCAATATATTTTGTTCTCTGCAAACTTATGACTACACGATGCTACAATAATTTTAAACTGGTAGTGTTCATCAAAACTTTTCTCTTTATCAAATATTTGGCACAGCTTAAGATAGGGTTATTCGGAAATCGAGTCTACAGGCTTAATGCAAACTATCCTTGCAAGTGAAGAGTCGGAAACAGAAATTGAATGTGTTAATATATAATATACTATATAGTTACATAACGCATCAATCTGTCTGAAATGAGTGTTTAGTACAAATTCTACGTTGCAATACGGGTTCTACAATGCAGAAAAACCATATTTTAGAATGTCTTGACTTTGATGAACCGGATAATTTGAAATATTGTAAATTGTATTTAAACTGGCATTTTATCTGATCAAATAGGTCATATATAATCACAGTTCTGGGTATTACATAAGCTTAAGATTTACAAGTTTTCTTACACATATCCGATCAAAATGAATTAACAGAATTTTATTACTATGCTGTTTTCGTTACATGTTGGGTTATAGATCTAGCAAACTTATTCAAAAGATCGATGTGCAAATGAGAACGATATAATATACAGTCGGTCAATGAGAAAGGCTTAGGGGGACCTGGGTTAATTCGGACCTAGTAAGGTTTTATGAGCTATAGATCTGAAATGTGTCCACCAACTAACTGAACTTATTTTTTCCTGGGAAGGCTGATCAATTGCGCACATTTTTGATGATACGGCTTTTTCAATCTCTTATTTTTTGTGTATAAACGCTTAAGAGCAAAAGTACATCAGAAGTTCGAATTACTCCAACCCTGGACCGCCTATGCAAAATCATCATATCATTTTATCAGATCAGATTTTATAGATTGGATTGTTAGTATAAATTTATAAAACACACAATAAATAGAGCGATGGAAACAAAAATTTTAAAACTTAAATTATATGCAAACAAAGAAATTCACCTGAGTGAGATATTTGAAATTAATTATTGAAAAGTATTTCGTTAAAAAATACAAATCTTTAGAAAATATAGGAAATATACTAAAATTTTGCCGAATAATTTAAATTGTTATACAGATAAATGAGAACGCAAAGATTTGCTTTTAAGGGGAGGTACTTTTCCTTTTGGAAGAATAGTTAAAGAAATCTTTCGGTTTATCTGATAAAATACTTCAGACTTCGTAAAAATCAGTATCTGGGTGAATTTCAAATTGCCGTTTTAATATGGCAAATTCCATCAGCCACTACGAGCGAAACATGGTCCGAAAATTACGAGTCTGCAGCCTTTGTAGTAAATTAAAATCTAAAATCATTGTAATTTCCTAAATTTAATGAAATTTTACTCGATTTATACCTAATTGGAATGAATTTTGACGATCCATCAGCCACTACGAGCGAAACATGGTCCGAAAATTACGAGTCTGCAGCCTTTGTAGTAAATTAAAATCTAAAATCATTGTAATTTCCTAAATTTAATGAAATTTTACTCGATTTATACCTAATTGGAATGAATTTTGACGATGAAGTGATTGCATAAAAATTATTTGAATTGTTAAATAAAGTTTTATGTCACCTTTTTTCACTTGAATCACGTTGAAATTATAAATAAATAATTATTAATACTAGTTTTAGGTATAAGTCATACAGAATTTCATTAGAAAACATAGACCTTTAAGAAATTGTAATGATCTTTGATTTTGGTTTACTATACAAGAAACTTCAAGCTCGTGAGTTTTGGACTATGCCATTTTCGATTTCATTCGGATACTAATTTTTACGAAGTCTTGTATAATAAGCGTATTTAACCATCAATACCTAAAGGTCTTTAAATTATTCCACAAAAAATAACAAACTTTACCTTATTTACGACCAAACGAAAAAATGACCTCCCTAAAGAAGTTTATACTCCATAACTCTACCCAGTTATGTTAAACCGGAAAATGAGCTGGAATGCTGGCTGGTTCTAATTCGTATTCCGGCTCCAGTGACACAACTTGAATCGGTTGTGGTTCATACTCCTGAATTAGAACCAGCCGGCTCATTTCCGACTGAACATTACTGGGTATATTTAAAGACTTTTTTTACGAACGACTTTGCAAAAAAATACTACCGCAGAAAAATCAAGTTTTCGCGAGAAACAAAATTTAGATTATCCAATTGTCGCTTTGTCTACTTTGTGCTCCATACGAGACGCTTTTCTTAGATAGAGATTGTTGATGGGAAGTATATATACTTTGTATGCTTCTGTATGTTTTGTATGTGATGATATCCCAAACAATGGAAGACAAAAGCAATATATAAATAATTAAATTCTGCTGTAACGTCTCTTATGTACACTTCGAGTGTACTGAAAACTTGTAATGAAATTACTCGAATTTTTTTGTTGTTGTTCATTACTTATGACATAAATCCCATTTAATAAGATCTCAATTCATCTATTTATTGCGCCACGAAAAATTCACGAGATATGCCTCTTTTTTCGCGCTCCACAGTGGTGTAACTCCTTAATGTACAAGCCATTGATCTCCATGCGATGTTTTTTTCCACCAAATTAAATTATGATTTATGTTATTAGTATGCCTTGAACACTGCGCTCCATTTCACGACAGAAGTGCGCATTTTAATTTAGTATATCGGGTAATTTTGCACGCAGCATTTCAATTCGCGGAGACAGCAGCCGCCCACCAAAATCAGTTCCTTCCTACTCAGGGAACGGAAGCAGAACACATTATAGGCACCAGCCACTAGCAGTATTCCGAATCAATTAGGATCTACAACCAACGCGCACAAGAATAGCAGCAGCACCGGCATCGAAATGGCGCTCAAGAACGGCATTCATGCGAATTTCATTCTCATGTTTCTAGACTCCGAAAATTCGTGCGAGTGTGGACTCACAGCCTAAACGAAAATGTATTGAGGAGAATGGCATATGATTGAACCAATGCTGTGAGTTTGTTTATACTCTCTCTCCCGAAGCTTTCACTCCCTCGAGCTCGATTTCGGCTCTCGTTTTGTTTATTTATTTATTTTCGTCAAGCATATGTAGACTACATAGAATGGGTTTACAATATTTACTTATATACTATAGTTTAGATTTGATTTGTTTTCTAGACATGGAAAGGCCAATTATTACACAATTTTCATTATAATGACGCATCATTCTATTGATGGGGCCATTTTTAGCATAGTTCGTCCTAAAAGATTGTTCTTGGAATAAATTACGAGTTCTTAGTTGTCGGCTAGGTACATAAAATTTTATTTGCGAAAGTAATGATGCGGATTGTACACGTTGAGAAATAATGTCGTTGATAAAGTAAAGCATGGCAAATTCGCGGCGGTCTTTGAGTGTTTGTATATTAATGAGCATGCAACGTGCTTTATACGATGGAAGAGGAAATGTCGTCCAGTTTAGTTTACGAAGCGCGTAGAAAATAAATTGTTTTTGGACTGATTCGATGCGTTCTTCGTACAGGACAGTGTATGGGTTCCATACTATGCTGCAATATTCCAAAATTGGCCTGACATATGTATTGTATAATTATTTTATTGTGTAAGGGTCTTCAAAATTGTAGGTGAAACGCTTAATAAAGCCCAGCATACTATTTGCTTTATTTATTATTGTATTATAATGTTCAACAAATGTGAGCTTGGAGTCTAAGATTACGCCTAAATCTCGTACAATTTTGCTTTTTTCTACAAGTTGGTTGCCTAAGTGTATGTCTATGGGAACATTTGAATTTTTTCTGCTGAAGGTTATTGAGTTGCATTTCATTACATTAAGTTGGAGTAGACTTTTGCTACACCACGTGTGGAATATATTTATTTCGTTTTGGAATATTTCAGTGTCTTTGACATTTCTTATTTCCATGAAAAGTTTCATGTCATCTGCATATATAAGCACTTTAAGATGTTTGAGTATAAAGGTAATGTCATTAACGTACAAAATAAAAAGAAGAGGGCCTAAGTGGGAACCCTGGGGTACGCCAGAGGTGACAGAAATTGGTTCCGAGAGTATATTCTGAAAGCGAACTGTTTGTTTACGTTTCGTTAAATATGATTCGAGCCATTTCAATAGTTTATTTTCTATGTAATATTTTTGCAGTTTGAAGAATAATAAAGGTATGTCAATACGGTTGAATGCTTTACTAAAGTCTGTGTAGAGTGTTTCCACATGGTTGCCATTGTCCATTTGCATTTACAGTAAATGTTGCAAATTCTAAAAGGTTTGATGTTGTTGAGCGGCCTTTATAAAAGCCATGCTGCTTGCTTGTTATTTGATTTTTGATTTGCTGAAATATTTTGTCATTTACTACTTTTTCGAATAATTTTGGAATGCATGATATAATGGCAATCCCACGATGGTTTCGGATGTCCGATTTAGCGCCTGATTTAAAAATTGGCACTAAAAAGGATGATTTCCATATTTCTGGAAATGTTTCATTTTTCAGTGACATGTTGAAAATATGTAGTAGTGGTAGAGATAATTCTTCTGCTAGATTTTTTAAAAATATTGGTGCTATTCCGTCCGGTCCAGGTCCTTTTGATGCGCCTAAGTTTTTTAGTGCAGTGGTAATTTCGTGTTCAGATAGTTCGTTGACGGCAATGTCATTTGAAAATTCAGGTATAAATGAAAAGTAGTCGCGGTCGCGGTCTGTTTCGGAATATGAAGTATAGGCTTCTTGAAAGAATTTTCCAAATAAATTGCAAATTTCAGTATTGTTATTTCCTACATGTCCGTCAAAATGCATTTGGGATGGAAAGTTGCTACTTTTCAATTTCGTTTTCACGTAATTGAAGAAATTCTTTGAATAGGTCTTGATTTCAGTCTCGATTTTACGATTATATTATCATGTGCAGTGTTAATGGCTATGTCGAGTTGGGAGCAAATATCCAGATAGTTTTGCCGATTTGTAATGCTATGTTCTTTCTTGTAAATTTTATGTGCCTTTTGCTTTCTATTTTTTAAATTTTTCAGATGTTGGTTGAACCATACAGGCTGCTGGCCGCCATGAGTTCTTCTTCTTCTTTTTACTTTTGAGATTAAATTCGTTACAATTAAATAGAATTTAGTCACTGCTTCGTTGACATTTCCTTCTATACTCAATACAGTTTGCCAATTTATTCTACATAGTCTACGTTTGACTTCTTCGAAGTCAGTTTTATGGTATTCCAGCACTTCCTCATACTCCAAGTCGTTCGGGGAAGAGTTTTGATGAATAAAAATTGAATATTCGATTGCTGTGTGAAATACTTCATTTTTCCATAATGGAGTTAAAGATGCATTAACACAGAAGTCTTCAGTGCACTTCGTGAATAAGAGGTCTAAATATGAATTTTGTTTATTTTTTACATGGTTGATTTGGTGCAGGCCAAATTCAGATATTTTGTCAAAGAAGTATTGAAGTGTTTCATTTTCGCCTACGACAGGGAGTAAGATAGATTCGTTTTCAATGTCTACGATGAAGTTGGTGTTACGTTGATTAAAGTCGCCATAAATATGCAGTTTTACTTCAGGTTTCATGTTTGACATGATAGATTCAACAGTTTGCAAAAATAGTTCAAATGATTTTTTGTGAGCATTTTAGGTAGAAAGTACACAGAGGAGAATATGTGCACCTCTCCTGATATTACTGCTTTTGTCCATATATGTTCAAATTCTATATGTTTAATGGTTTCTATTTCTTCTGAAGGAAAGTCTGCGTTTATGGCTATAATGACTCCTCCTCCTGACTTTTTATTACAAAGAGACAAATTACGGTCATGCCGAAATACATTAAATTGATTTCCAAAAATTTCTTCGCTTCTTACGCTTTCATCCCAGCTACTTTCTGTTCCAAGAATAATATTAAAAGAAGATTAAATTAGATTTTGTTGGATTTCTTTCATTTTGGCTGGGCTTTTCATTCGATTAAAATTTTGGCAATAGACCAAAATTTCAGTCGAATTCTGTTGTGGATGCGAAGAAGTTTTTGGAATATTTAAATTACTTACAGTTATATTTTCTTCCTCTATAGAGGGCGTCGTTACTTCCGAAAATTCGACGTTCCAAATTTATGCGTAGCTTCGCGGAGTTGTTGAAGGCGCCTGGTTCTTTCGCTTGATAAAAATTTTCCATAAGAGTCAAGGTCTGCTGCTGCTTCGTCTGGGTTTAGCCCATATTCCTGATAGACTTCGATGAAAATGCGCAGGAGATGGTCAGGAGTGGTCGGTAGTCCTTCGGATGCGAGCGTCATTTTGATGCTGGTCGGCGTCATTCCTTCCACGCAAATAGATGGTTGTTGGTCCTTTATATATGCCAGGTATAGGCGTACAATGTTCATTATTTTTGGTTCGCGAAGTCTGGCCTTTAAAAAGCGACCGTCGCCATTCGTTGATTGTGACGTGAGGCGTACGATTGGAGGGCGCAAGGGGTCCAGTTCAAATTGGCTGTCTGTGTTCGAATGTTGAGATGTGGTTGCCAATGTGTTTAAACTATTTTCGCCGCTGGTAGGTGTCACTTTCATTTGTTTGGGTTGAATGTTTTCGTTAGCTGAACGGTACGGATTGATGGTGTCACCTTTTTTAAAGTTTATGAAATTTGTTTTTACTGCTGGTATTGCAAGACCTGCAATCGGATGTTCGGTGGTTGTGGGAGGAACGGAAAATTGTTTTTTCGCCGTGGCACGTAGTAATTTGCCTGACGTCTTACCACTGTCCTTATGATAATGATTGTTAGCGTGATCGTTGTCACGTTGACTTGACTGCTTACGACGTTTTCGGTTGCGTCTTGCCTTATCAGCAGCTTTCTCCTGAAGTCGTCGAATGCGTTGTTTGGCGTCATATTTTGTCCAATCCTGCTTCCATTGCCATTTATCACCCAAAAATCGCCAGCCTGGAGACGTATGATCTATTTTCTGTTGGATTACTGTAGCGTGTGATTTTTCCGCTAATTCTTCAGCCAGGGATATTGATTGATTCATGCCATTTTCTGGTAATGTCATGTTGGAGATTGCAATGGAAATAGCTTTCACTTCTTCCTTCAGTTCCTCCAATAGGTTGGAATTGACGAGAGGGTACGGCTCAGAACATTTAGTGGAAAACAGTTCGTTCTCGAGGTGTGATAGCCGTTCGTCAATTTTATGATTCATATTGTCCGATATTGTTTTGGTCGATTTGCTGATGGTGTCGATCGAATTTTGCAACAAATTGTCACAGGAATGAAAATGCTGACCTAGTTTACTGCATATGTTTTCGTTCATTTTATGGACGACTTGCATTGACTGCTTTACGTCGTTAAGTAATTGTTCGATGCTACCGAACAATTCAAGACTGTGGCTCTTTAGGTCAGCTGTGGTTCGATGTTGTGTGTCCGTATGCGACTTCATCATTTTTAGCAGCTGATCTTGTAGATAGATCATTTTGCGTGTGTCGACCTCTGTCCTAATAATGTGCTGGCAGTCCGCACACACAGGCACCATAAATGCTCGGATAAAATTTTCCTGATTACGCTGCACACCTACACAGGCAGCATGGTACGATCTACTGCAAAATTTACACTTCCAGAGGAAGCGGTCGTCGTTTATGTTGCAAGTTTTTACACCGCACTGCATTATTTTACTATTACTTGAAGTTCAATAGCACTGTAACTTACGAAAATACTAATTAATAAATTACTTGCGGAGCGCTTGAAGAGGCGTCCGCACTCGTTGACTGTTCGAGCGAAAAAAAATCTGTTTAATCTGTGCAATGGTTCTTTCAAGTATTGCCTTCCGATAAATCTAGCGCCTGAAGCCATTCGACAGATGAGTTCATTTCGCATTCAGGTGAATGAAAATTACACAACCTTGCTTATATACCAATCGACTCAGCTCGACGATTCGGGACAATGTCTGTGTGTGTCTGTGTGTGTATGTAACGGACAAACTCATTCGTGTTTCTCAGCAATGGCTGAACCGATCTTGTCCAAACCAATTTTAAATGAAAGACCTATCAGCCAGAAAGAACGCCATTAATTTGTTTTTAATTCTGATGTTTAGTTTCCAAGATATGAATGTTTGAATGTTGAATGTGAATGTTTGAATGTGTAAAAATTTCGTTTTTCGCAGTTTTTTTTAAATTATCTGTCGAAATTGACAACATAGATTACCACTTTATATATTTTAAGAAAGCTTATACGAATACCCTTTAAGTGAGCTATAGATTGTTCAAATCAAACTATTATCAAAAGAGATATTTATCATTAAATATGGACGAAAGATTTCTAACATTTCTCATTGCCACAAATAAGACCAAAAACAGGCAATATATTTTTAACGCCAAAATGGCTAATTTTAAGTCAATAGTATCTTCGGAGAATTTGATGGATGTAATATAGCCTTTCCTTTGCTATTATTGTTTTGCTGATAAATCCACCTAAGAGTGAGATATTTTCATAAATTTTCTTGAAAGTGATTGTATTGAAATAATGTCTTCAGCAAATTTGTAGCTCTTACTTTTGCGAATAACTTTACTGACGACATTAAATTTCAATTTTGAATACTTTACAGTTATGGCTTGTTGTTTGTGGATTACGTTTTTTCGCCTATTTATTGTTCAATATAGTAATATTCCATCTAAATAAGCCAAACATTATTTCGAATAAACGAATTTTGTATTTCATTTTTCTATCTACAACTGCTAGAAATAATCACCGAACAATTCCAAGTTGTCTGGAAGGAACTTGATAACTTATCAGTGCAAAATTGTTCATTTGCGCGAACCTTCTGACTGCAATTTTTCTAACTTATAACCATCGGATCGATCTGAAACATATCTCGGAAAATGAAAAACGAAATAAATAACTCCAAGCCACAACGTAGCCAAGAGAAGGCTTTAGGGTTTAACACCATACACCTACCCTCCATCTTAAAAAAATATTGGATTGAAGTTAAAAATTTATTGATGCTGACTGATATAATTCAATAATACAATAAGAATTATCTGATCCGTACATTGATAACCTGTTGTTGTAAACATCATGAGGAATTTCGATAAATTGGTGGAATGGGGTCCTGATATGTAACTGATCTATTGGTCTTGATTTCACAGTTGTCTAATAGCATCAATATCAAATTCTGCTGAAAACATTCCAATAGAAAATTCCAGAGTTCTGTAATCAATCATAATCCTCAGATTTCTTTTCAAATTGAGCTCGCTTTTGTAGAGATGTACATTAATAAGGGTTTTTGTTTAATAGGAAACGAAGTTAAAATTGATTTAATGTCTATGAAACATAGAACTGCTCACCAAAAAATTGCATAACTTTCAACATTTGCTAAAATTGATTTTGCCTTTCTCATTCACTCTAAAATTCGTCAATCTAATCCCGACCCGGAGGGCCGAGTGTCATATGCCATTCGACTCAGTTCGTCGAGCTCGGAAAATGTCTGTGTGTATGTATGTATGTGTGTATGTGGAACAAAATGTCACCTCTGTTTCTCAGAGATGGCTGGACCGATTTGCACAAACTTCCCACATTCGGAAATGGCTGCCTCAACAAAACGCCTGCCTCACGACTACCTCACGGCTACCAGGCCCGATTCAGTGACGTTTCCACTTGGATGTCAAATTCCAAAATGACAAGTAAAATTCGCCCGCTCCAAATGTGCGCGCGGTTATTGCTTTTTTCGCCATTGTGTAGTTGCCGGTTAAAAGACTTGCATTGCATTTTTAAAGTATTTTTTCTACATAGGTAAGCTTTCATTTTATATCTATAAGGACCGATTTCTTTACCGTCACTTAACACTTAAGCCAGGTTTGTTTTGTTCTTGAGAATACGCTGTGAGTAGAAAAATAAAGCATAATAACTAAACAAAAATATATAATTTTCTTTTGGTTAACATAAATTGACAATCAAAACAAAGAAGAAAGAGAAGAACCAAGAACCGGTTCACTAGCGATTGTGGGCACTCTAGCTGCCAGAAGTATAGCAGACGGCTGGCAGCCATACCTCCCTCAAAACCGATGGGCGAAATCCTGGTAGAAACGGTTGTATCGATTGAGTTGTATATCTGGCAGCCGCTAGGCAGCCATACACCAGAATGTCTACCAGCCATTTTTCGCCCACTGGCAGGCGTGAGGCAGCCGTCTGGCAGCCAGCCTTGAGCGGGATATAGAACAGCGTCGTATAACAGTTTTAAATTTTAAAACAAAACTGTTCGAAATTATAAAACAAAACAAAAAAACGCTCTGCTGGCGATGTGAATGTTTCAGTTCCAGTTCTACTTTGAAACTCCTATATAAAATAAAACGCTCCAGAACATGACCTTATTCACACCATACAACTCCAATGCAATGAAGCAGCAAATCTATGAGTTTAGGTTAGGTTAGAACAACAATTGACGATTTAATGATGATAACGTGCATTTAAAATGTTCAAAAATATTCGCTCAGACGCAAATTTTTCTGAATTTCCGGTTAGTTGGTGAGTAACGATTTGATTGGAATTTCCACTCAAAGTGAACTTTTGGCAGTTGAATTTTAGGCCCTAATCATATGTGTTTGTCGAGAACATGAATATTTCTGACAGCTCATTTACAACCATAGATGCAAAGTAAAACCAAAGGAGTTTGGTTTGTTTTCCTCACGAAATACCTAACCTCAACCGGTTTTTACAGCGCATGTTTTCTTGTTTTCCTCACGAAATAATTCAGCGCCTTTTCTTTTTTTTTTTAACGGGAATGGAAAGGTCAATGGAGTTTGGTTTGTTTTCCTCACAAAACACTTAACCTCACCCAGTTTTTGCGGTGCAAAATGTTTTGTTTTCCTCGCGAGAAAATTCGGCACAATTTTTTTAAGAGCATGTTCAGGAGTGTTTTAGTTCTAGATTCATAATTTTGACAGTGAAAATTTTAAAACTAGAACTCGCTGTCCCCAGCAGTAGTTTCAGCGGATGTTTTATTCAGTTTAAAATTCATGTTTTGCCATGCCTTCAGCGTTACTGCATTCAAATTCATTTTTCCCCTGTCTATCGGGTCTAAGCGTCTGTGCTGAAAACTTTGCATGTATTTAAAACACAGTTAAACGTGTTTTAAAATCAGAAACAAATAGAACGGCGTCGTATAACAGTTTTAAATTTTAAAACAAAACGGTTTGAAATTATAAAACAAAACGCACTGCTGGGGATGTGAATCCCGCACTCCAGGAAGGCTGCCTCAAAAGAAAGCCTGCCTCACGGCCACCTCACGGTTACCAGGCACGATTCAGTGACGTTTCCAGTTGAATGTCAAATCCCGAAATGACAGGCAAAATTCGCCCGCCGAGCATTCGCGCCCAAATCAAACGGTTTATTTTCCTCGATTGCCATGCACCTGCTGGTTTAATTGTAGTCGCTCGCAGAAAAAATTGGTTTTTTTCACATTTGATCGGTTTACTATCAAATGTTAAGTGAGAACTTTTTATTGATAGTGGATTACTACAGGAGCGTTTAATATGCCGGAAAATCGGAAACAGAAAACATCCGGCGGTATTCGCATTTCTTGTTTAATTGAGGGATCACAATCCAAGCTTTGCTCTCCGTACGTGGACCTATTTATTTTTCAACTTTATCGAATTTGCACTACTACGACGCTTTTCTCCTGACACGGTTATTCTGTTATTAAATGCGATTTTTTCCACAGGAGCTTCTTCGTCGATTTGACACTACTGGATAGTAATAGCGAATACAAATATTTGTATTTGGTAATAGTGTCACTGTCCTGCTGACGACTTTCAATGTGCCTCACTTCAACACGTTCCACCAACAATATTCCCCATGGTAGACGACGTCACGCTGCGAATCTAGGGTAGACAAGGGTTACGTCACATAGTGTTTTCCGAATTTGCCACACTTCGGATAGAAGGGTGAAGAAGCCTGTCCGAACCGATGAGTATACCGTCTGAAGCAACCATGACCATGGCAGTCAGGTAGACATGCCTAAGAACGGTGTTGCTCCGAGCCATATTCCTAGACGCTTGCATAATATAACAGAGATCAGGTCATTAAGCTAGTGTTATTGTACGATGTGTTAGAGTTAGCAGGTACAGTCGGGTCTCCTATTACGCAGATTCGCGGTACCCGCGTAGCTTATGAAATTTCGACTGATTGGGGCTGTGGACGCATATTTCGTCTGCGATAACATTTAGCGCCATACCTTTTTTGGCAATACTGTTGTGCTTACATAGATATACAAGTAAAAGTATTTGGATATCCAATTAGTTGAAAACTGTGTCACCAGGTGTGCTTTAAGATGGTGTTTTCGGCAAAGTTCTAGGGGATGTAAAGAGCAACGCGATCATGGGAAAATCAACTTGAAATAGATTCGCCAGGCGGCGATAGTGAGCATGTACTCTTTTTCAAATTCTGTATCGAGATCATGATAATTTAGAAGTGTGGTTTCTTCGGCAATATTCATCAGTAAGTCAAGTGCTGCCCGACGGTGAATAGATCATTACTGAACTCAGCCACTTGGCGGCGCTAGGGAAACTACAGCTTCCAGTATATGTTAGATGTTTTATTTCGAAAGTTGAATAATTTTGGAAAATGATGCTTTCTCTAAAGTTTCTGAGGAAGGCAAGGCTGTTTGATAATGTAATAATTAAATTGGATATCACCCACTAGGTGGCGCTAGTGAACATATATTTTTTATTCTGATATCTCCACATTTTGGTAATATAGCAAAGTGGTGTGTTCAGCTAAATTGTTGGGGGGGTCAGTGGTGATTTGGATCTGTGGTTGAATTAAATATCAGCCCGCGATCACGGCATGATTTTAACTACAGTGAGCATTTCGGAAAAATCACAAATCAAAATTATCAGCCATGATTGCGACGTGATTTTCTTCGTGTATCAATAATCATTATCTGTTTTCTAACATTTCAAATATGCAGAGGAGTGTCAACGAGACCAACTGAAAAATCTTTTAACTTTTTGGGAATGAGTTATTTTAAAGGTTTCCCTCCCCTTTATTGGCTTTTGGAGGGGAAGAGGGGTGGTCTGCTTCTCTAATCTTCCGGCCATCATATCACATGATTTGGTTTTCTTACTATGTATAACAATCAAAAAATGTTATACAAGGTGCTAAAACCGCGCTAAATTTATGTCAATCCTATTTTTCATTGGATTGTCTGCTATAAAGGTATCACCAGGGGGCCATTTATAAATGATGTCGCATATTGACAGTAACGTAACATGAATTGTCGAGATGAAAACTAAGAATGAGTTTGAGACGTACTAGTGGAGCAGGAATAATAAAACCAACAATAATTTGCAATATGCTTGGAGGGGAAGTGTATTTTAGACTATTTATGAATGGCCCCCAAACAAACAATATTCCATAACGAATTTCACGTAACATCGATAACAGTGGGTCGTGCAAAACTGAGAAGCAACATCAATTTAGGTACAAGGTACAGACGTCCATTTCAAGCGTAAAAGTTGAGTAAAAAATTTACGGCGCTTCCAAAGATAATTGCGATTTACCAGCAGAGCTGGTTCTGTCGTTATTCCGTTTAGTACGTGAGTTTTACTGAATTGACAGGGGACCATACAATTGATGTCCAAGCGAGCGTCCTAATTATACTGGGGTATGCCAATGTTGTGGCCGTAGTGTTCTAACCGATATTTGTTCAAGTGGCAGAATAAGTAAACTTGCTTGTTCTGTTCTCTGTGACATAGTTGTAACATTAAAATTTTTAAATTATTTCTGATTATCAAACAAAACAATCATTTATACATGAATAATAAAACAGGAATAATAACTGGCAGAATAGTTGCAGGAAAATTAGTATTCGTGGACATTACACTTACCGGTATTGGTCCGCTTCAGACCTATGGGACCTAAGAGGAGATCAGGAAGAAGATACAAGTGGTAACAACGCGTCATTTTATTTGCATTACTGACGAATTAGCACGCGTTGTTAGGAGCGTGATACATTGGACTAGACAAAATAGAGAAGTTGACGTTACATACTTCGAGACAAACAGGCGCAAAAATTACTCCTCATCCCGAGGACCGGTGTTTACTTGGTAGACAGTTGTCACTTCGTCCTATTTTGCAAATTTTGTTTCGCGGGCTGGACCGATATCCCTTAAGCTATAAGCTGCAGTCCTATCAGCCCGTAAAAAAGGGAAAGTTGTTGGCTGTTGTAAATCAATAGTTTTGTATATATTCATCCACTTGGTGGTCAATGTCAATGTACCAAAATAGAAACTTTTTCATGCGGTAGCAGCAATAGTAGGTTACAGAATGATAGTTTTGTTAGTCAAAATTTTCACAATTTTCGTCCTTTATTCAGGAAAAACAATTAATTTATGATTGCTTCATCAACTATTTAGTGTCATATATATATATATATATATATATATATATATATATATATATATATATATATATATATATATATATATATATATATATATATATATATATATATATATATATATATATATATATATATATATATATATATATATATATATATATATATATATATATATATATATATATATATATATATATATATATATATATATATATATATATATATATATATATATATATATATATATATCAAACAAACTATTAAACGAAAAGTATGGTGAAAATAGGCATTTCACCCTAGTTCCCCAAATAGTGGAAATCTCAAAAGGAAATATATTCGATCATTTACAAAACACATGTCAACCTATGGAGCAGCGAAAACTATGGTGAGCAACGTTTGGCTTTCAAAATATGAATCTAACTGGTGATTATAGTAGTTCTGAATAGGAATTATGTATGGCATCACTGATCTTTTGGCTTGCTAGAAGTATTTTGGTTTCAATGTGCGCTTGTTGTCTTTTTTTCGTTGTCGCAAGATAGCACAACTCGTTCAATCGAGATATTGGTGTTTGTTACAATCGTGTTACGCTATATCTCAGTAGTCAAGCCTAATATACCAAAAAAGCCAATATGTAGTGATTTGAAAATCCAGTGACGACAACAGGCATGGCGTAGTCGGTAAATCGATTGCCTTGTACGCAGCACACCTGGGTTCGATTGCCAACCCAGCATATAGGGTTAAAGATTTTTCCAAAGAGATTTCTAATCCGAAAAAGAGGCGAATGACCTTAAACTTAAAATCTCTATAAAAATCCAGTGACTTAGCATATCTAACTCAGATTACTCCAAAATGGCGTATGTCATAAGAGAGTACAATATGTGTATCGAAAATGACCAAAACTATGTGCTATAAAAATGACGATGCACCTTGAAAATGACAAAACTCTTGATTCCCAGTGACTACTCTTCAATATAAAACTCATTGCCAAAAAGTTGACAAATTTCTTATTTCAATTCATCGACTGACCCCTTTGTGCATTGAAAATGTCCAAAACTTTCAACTCCAACAATTTGCTCTTCGATTTAAAATTCATTCCCAAAAGGTTGAAATTTTTTCCATTATGACATATCAGCGGTCCACTTGTGCATTGAAAATGTCCTAAGTTATTGTTTTTCAACTTCCAACATTTCCTGCAATATGAAACTTTTCGAGAATGTTGCAAAATTTTCCATTTTGAATCCATCGCATGTGCATTAAAAAAGTCTATAACTATCAACTGCCAACAACTTACCTTTCAATATGTTGAAAAATCTTCCATTTTGACGCACTGGCGGACCCTACGTGCATAGAACATGCCCAAAACTTGATTTTCATCTGCCAAAAACTTGCCCTTCAAAATAAAACTCATTGCCATATTGTTGAAAAATATTCTATCTTGGATATCAAAATTTTTACTAGCTTACTAGCGCCTCAAGAATTGTGTCTAAAACATCTTCCTACATTGTTAAATTTTTGGGAAACATTACAATCTACCGTGTATTGAAAGCTTGTACGCTCACTAGCGCCGCATAATGAGAGTATCCTAAACTAATCTGTCACCATCGGGCATTCCCTGACATCTCGAGCAACTTTGATGAAGACATGACTCTTCTAAATTGCCATAATCTGGAGATACTAGAATAAAAAAAATATATGTTGAGGATAATATACAATTTTATCATTACATTATCGAAGAGCCCTTGTCGTCCTCAGATACTTTAGAGAAACCATCTTTTTCCTAAATTATTAAACATTGGAGATAAAACATAACTTAACATATATGAAGTTGAAGTTGTATTCTCCTTAGCGCCGCCTAGTGACTGAATTCTGAAATTATCTATTCACCGTCGGGCAGCACTTGACCCACTGATGAATATTGCCGAAGACACAACACCTCTAAATTATTATGAAACATATCGAAACACTAATTATTTTGAAAGGTGATGTCTCAGGATGATTTGTCCAGAAAGTCAAGAGCTTCTCGATAGTAGGCGGCGCTAGCGCGAATGCAAATGTTCAACAAATGTTAAAATATTTTTTTATCTCAATAACGAGATTATTTAGAGGGGTACTGTATTCAGTGAAGTAAAGACTACAGACTGGTGACAGACTAGTTTGGGATACTCTCACTATGCGGCGCTAGTGAACGTACCACCCTACAGCAGATTATAGAATATGATACATCTCAAAAGTCAAATAGAAAGAAGGCGTTTTAGCAGAGTTCTAGAGGATGTAAAGGGTTACGCAGTTATGGACAAATCAAATTGGAATTGATTCGCCAGGCGGCGCTAGTGAGCATGTATTTTTTCAAATTCTGTATCAAGATCGATACAGAATTTGAAAAAATACATGCTCACTAGCGCCGCCTGGCGAATCAATTCCAATTTGATTTGTCCATAACTGCGTAACCCTTTACATCCTCTAGAACTCTGCTAAAACGCCATCTTTCTATTTGACTTTTGAGATGTATCATATTCTATAATCTGCTGTAGTGTGGTACGTTCACTAGCGCCGCATAGTGAGAGTATCCCAAACTAGTCTGTCACCAGTCTGTAGTCTTTACTTCACTGAATACAGTACCCCTCTAAATAATCTCGTCATTGAGATAAAAAAATATTTTAACATTTGTTGAACATTTGCATTCGCGCTAGCGCCGCCTACTATCGAGAAGCTCTTGACTTTCTGGACAAATCATCCTGAGACATCACCTTTCAAAATAATTAGTGTTTCGATATGTTTCATGTTAAACCCATTCAATGATAGTCATATTCACAACCAGAGATCTGGTGGCACAGTTCTCAACTAATTGGATATCCAATTAGACTAACTTGTAAGTCTAAGTAAGCAAAACAACTTTGCCAAAGAAAGTATGGTGTTAAGTGTTAACGCCGACGAAATATTCGGCCACAGCACCAATCAATCAAAATCCCCAGCCGTGTGGTGTCCGGCGGGCTGAAATCTTTTTGCACTATTTCAACCAAGAATAGAACCTCTGGGAACTGCTCCCATGTCGTAAGAGGCGACTAACAACATGCTAGGAGTTCCTAGGCCGAGGTTTTGCTCCGTACCGAAGACTTAATCTGGACGGACCTTAAGGTTTTCCATATTACCCTCTTTCCAGTCTATATTTAGTGAATCACTGACATATACCTTTTCTGATTCGCCTTTCTTGATTGTGTACCAACGTTTTAAGTTTCTTCTGGCGGTTGTATATTAGCCGTAAATGACGAAATCTAATTCTACACTAAGTAACAGAATATATTAATATACCGGCACTTCCACGCCAAGGTTTAACTTCCAAAGCTTTGGTTTAAAAACCGTTTTTAAAAAATGGAAACTTTCATGTAGGAAATTTATTGAATTGGCCTAAGGTGGAGCTGTCGAATTTCACAAAAAGCTTTTTATGTTGCAAGTGATCTGTAGTTGTGTTAAATTAGGTATTTTTCTATTATATTTGGAACCGTCTACCGACAAATCTACATTTACGAATACCTCCAAAAGTGACTTCTTGAGGTCTCATGAAGGCCTGACACTAGCTTTATGATACTTTTGCTTTTCTAAACAGTAATAAAAATCTCAACATTCAAGAACTTCACTTTGTCAGAAAATGTAGGGCCATCGGAAGCTAAAACTTCGTAAAATCGCACTCCTGGTCCTTTTTTCAGTGCAGTACCCTACGTCACTCGTTCAAATTTGCACCGCTCTTATGGTAGTCGGTATTTGCTAGTATTACTGTTCTCCCATCCATTCTGGTAGTCAAACGGTGGGATAGCAAAATTCTTACAAGTTTCCTATCTCATGCCTCCACGCGATTCTAAGTCTATTGATGACATTTGGTCCTTAGACCGCAGAATGAGAGGGTGCGAACAGAATGAGAGGGTGCGAACAGATCTAGTCGAGAAAACATTGCCGTAAAAATGAATAGTTGATCGGAAATTAGCCCCAATACGACTAATCTGACTAGTATCTATGAACACGGGTCAATACGTATTGAAAATTCGCCGCTTCTGTTTTTATGAACCTAATTTAAAGCTCCGTTATTGCTAACAAGCCCGTGCATCAGGTTAACAATCCTTTATATTTCCCTTCAGTGTTCGGTATTATCGCTCGTATATTTGTATTCCACAAACAATCCGATATGGAAAATAAGAAATACTTTCCTTGATTTATAACATCTCGCGCTGTTTTTGCCAGTATAATATGCTGTCACTTGGTAGTTTTCAAGCCAATAAATATATCGAAGAGAAGAAGTAGCGAGTTCTGTCCAAATACTTTTGCAATAAATAGTGATCCGGCCCATTACGCAGATAAGATTAGCTTTTCCAGGCAATACTCCCACGATCGGCTGTGTGGAGTTCAAATTGTATTTGTTTAGGGAACATAGTATACTCTCGGTAGCCGGCTGCCCAGAGTTTAAAAATAACCAAAAACTAAACAAGATCATCTCTTTTTCGAGTGATCGTGCACTCGAAGACTAACTAAACAACTACCCAATAAAATATGCTTTACAGGCCGCCTCGTTTGCTTAGAGCGAATCCTAGACCTGATACCCTTCCAAACCACCAACTCCGCGACACCTATGGAAGAGTCTGATGAATCGTCGTCCTTCCGTTAAGTAGGTGGAGCATCAACACTTCCCGTCTACCTTATGCTTTATCCTTCCCCGTGAACGATGGAGATGGGGGCGGCCGGCAATGATGGCTATCATGCTGTTGAGGTTTTAATATGGGTCGGATTGGTATGAATTCCTACTTACCACTTCCTAAGCAACTCTTATTAGATAATCAGCAGTCAAACATGATGAAGTCAGTGTGCAATCCGCCAAAATCATCGTCACAACGCAACGCAACGCAACGCAACGCACAGCACCAATCAATCAAAATCCCATAAGCTATGGGATTCCTACAACGCGAATTCCTTTTTTACGCCCTCAGTTATTCGCGTAGTAGGAGACTGTGCTAGTATTTTTTTACTTCACCGTTTGCGGAACCAGCCATGAATATGAATGAATTCAAATTTAAATTGTAATATAGTAGTACTTATATTGCTTTGCTCCACAGATTTTGTCGAAACATATGTTAATTAATATGCCATATTCCAGAACTATGACTATTGGATCAGAAATAAAGTAACTGAATGCGTTGTCATTTCAGAAACATCGACAGCAGCAAATACACTACAACTGTTGCCCATGACTTCAGCAACAGCGACGAATGTCAAGATTGAAACATTATGGCTAGAAAGTCCTGAATTAAGATCAAGTATGTAGCATTGGATGGTTGTTGGTCCTGTGGAATCATGAATCACGCTCTGGCACGGATCTACTGGTTTGACGCTTGACAGACTTCATCCACCCAATCAACTACGACGGTGATGATCGTCATCAGGAAGTTTTTCAGCATCTAATCAGTATTTCTCCGTATGAGAATTACGTCTACAGGACGGGCTGGGGGACGAGCAGAGCGAATAGCGTCAACAGGTCAAAAGATGCAGACCCAACGAACCCACTCTTTATGACTTTCAGATCCTCCGCTCCAGCTAACAGCCTAATAATCCCTGTTGAGCACAGGATCACTACGTTATCCCCGCGATCAGAAGGTTGTCTAGCGAGTCCTGTTGGGCTATAGCATATATGAACTTTTGCGAATATATTGGATCGGATGAGCTTTGCGTGGATCGGATGTCGAGGCTGTTTTTCAACTGGGACACAATATTTCCGTATTTAGCAGTGATCAACACCATTGTGGTACATTTAATCAAGTGAGTATTCCAAATTCAGTTAATTGGGCACCATTAACGCAAAATTCTTTCATCTGCTAGTCCGAAATACTGACGCATATGCTTTGAAGAGTAACCTTCGACGGAAATAGGAATTGCCTGGTCGGATGTCCGCGATAATAACAAGCGAGCGAATATTACGAAATTACTACTATGACGAAACTGAGGAAACGTCACTAAAGAGCTTCAAAACTTTATTGCACAAGCAACATAAAATCAACACCTGTTAAATTTACAAAAGTGATTGTCAGGAACTGTACCCCTTTAGCGGAACGTATCCGAACCTAGACTTAAGATACAGCAAACAAGAATAAAAATTTGCAGAAATAAATAATTTTTCGTTTTGAAATCCGAGATTTGGCATTAAAAACAAATATATAAACAAAGAAAAAGAAGAAGAACCAAGAACCGATTCATTAGCGGTTGTTGTCACTCTGGCTGCCAGAGTTATAGCAGACGGCTGCCAGCCATGCCTCTCTCAAAACCGATGGGCGAAATCCTGGTAGAAACGGTTGTATCGATTGAGGTGTATATCTGGCAGCCGCGAGGCAGCCATACACCAGAATGTCTGCCAGCCATTCTTCGCCCGCTGGCAGGCATGAGGCAGGCTGGCAGCCAGCCTTGAGCGGGTTCCAGTTCTACTTTGAAACTCCTATCCAAAATAAAACGCTCCTGAACATGCCCTAATGGGAGTAGAAAGGCTTTCCCAGTAAACTTCAGCCGGAAATTAACCGGAATTCTGGCTGGATCCAGTTACTATTCTTGCTCCAGTGACACCCAGTTAAACTCATTCCGGAACCGGTTCGGATTTCTAAATGGAGTCATTATGGATTCCAAATCAAATGCAACAACCGATTCCGACTCAGAATCGGTTGTTGCATTTGATTTGGAATCCATACTGACTCCATTAAGGATTCCGAATCAAATTCCGAATGGTTTGACCGGGCACAACCGATTCTAGCTAGAATCGGTTGTGTCACTGGAGCCAAATTGCTAACTATAATCAGCCAGAATTCCGGTTCATCTTCCGGATGAACTTTACTGGGTTATAGCATTTTTTCGTGCTAAAGGCTAGTTTACAGTTCGGAAAATGTGTCACGAGATTTGGGTCCCTGTGTATTTTAAATGGAGCTTGGGATTTCAAATCACGTGACGGGAAATGAGTCTACACAAAAATGACAGTTTTCATGAAGTCTAAACCCAACCGCGGGAAACATCACTGGACTTTAAAACTCTTCACACTAAAATCCGGCCGGGAACAATTCAACAGAAATTGTTTTCGACGGGGAAAACAGTATTTTTATAAGGTTTGCAATTCGCTGTAAGTTTGATGCTGTTTGTATTTTTAAGAAGCAGCAGAGTTTTTGATTTGACAGTTTGGAGAAATCTCGGCGGGAAATTTTCCCTGATCAAATCCCGACGCAAATCCCGTGCGAAGTCCCGTGGCCAATTTCTCGAACTGTAAACTAGCCTTAAGCGAATCTGCATTACCGACAGGGTGGCCAGCTAGAATTCCATAATATCGGTAGCGTCACTAAAAGTTTATCGGTAGTTATCGGTAGCCCGGGTTGTTGTCCCAAAAACGTAATATTGACATAGAATTGTAAGATACTGCAAATACATATTTGTATTTGGCGAGACCTACAATCTAAACTGAATAGAACACCCGCTACAACTGCTACTGGGGACAGAAAGTTCTAGTTTTCAAATTTTCAGTTTTATATTATAGAACTGTCAAAATTATGAATCACTCCTGAACTTTTTTTTTATTTTGATTATAGAGGTTTTAACCTTATGGTCATTCGCCTCTTTGTCGGGTGGGAGAAATCTCTTTTGAAAAATCTCTAACCCTATGTGCGGGGTTGGGAATTGAACCGAGATGAGCTGCGTACAAGGGAATCGATTTACCAACTACGCTATCTTCACCCCCACTCCTGAACATGCCCTAACTCAGTTTGTTTACTTTTGTCGCTTAGAGCATGTTCAGGAATGTTTCAGTTCTAGATTCAAAATTTTGACAGTTCTATAATATAAAACTGAAAATTTAGAACCAGAACTTGCTGTCCCCAGCAGCAGTTTTAGTGAGTGTTCTATGCAGTTTAAAATTCCTTTCTCGCCACCCGAATAGAAATGTACAATAACAAAATCATGATTTTCACTGTGACAGAACAGTAATTTTACAATAATTTACAGTAAGCTCTAGTGTTATGCTACAATACAAAAACAATAAACTTTAACGTTTCCACAGCAAATTTCAATGTTTTAATTCAATCGACCTTTACAGTTGAAAAATAGGGTGGTTATATAACATTGAAAAAATTTCTTTTTCTCCATCCATTTTTTTCTCGAAAACAGTAAAATTTAATGTGGATTTACTGTAACAGTTTTTTGCTGAACAGTAAAATTGATTGTTACATGAAATTTTATTGTAAATGTACTGTGTGAACTCTGCGTCAAACAATGTTGAAACAGTAATAATTATAATATTTATTGTTTTATGATTGTTTGTAGGGTAAATGCTGTTGTAAAATTCTATTCGGGCATGCCTTCAGCGTTACTGCACTCAAATTAATTTTTCCCCAGTCTATCGGGTCGAAGTGTTTGTGCTGAGTACTCTCCATGTATTTGAAACACAGTTCTAAACGTGTTTTAAAATCAGCAACAAATAGAACGGCGTTGTATAACAGTTATAAATTTTTAAACAAAACTGTTCGAAATTATAAAACAAATCGCTCTGCTGGGGATGTGAATGTTTCAGTTTCAGTTCTACTTTGAAACTCCTATACAAAATAAAACGCTCCTGAGCATGCACTTAGGACATTTCGAAAACTCAGCGTAGATATAATCAATGAACGTCACGTCACATCATGAAAGCAAACTGTCAAACCCAGGGATGCCAGGTGCACAGAATTATCTGTGTTTCACAGATTTTGAATATGCTGCACAGATTGCAAAACCTGCACAGATTTCCACAGTTTTCTGTTTTAACGCACAGATTTCCGCAGCTTTCTTCTAGAATACACAGATTAGCACAGATTTCTCAATTTTTGACTCGCGCAAAAAAAGGCCGTCAAATCTAGTTTTCAGCCAAATTTGTACGTTTTCCGTGACACAGATAGACATGGATTTTTAAATGGGCCTCGCAGATTTTTCAAAATATCACCTGGCATCCCTGGTGAAACCTAATACCCACTGAGACGTCCAAAAAATTGTTTCAAAATCGTTCAACACGAGTCCAACGACGGACGTTCGTTGAACGGTTATTTGGACGATGCCCAAATTGGTCCAACGAACGTCCTTCATTGGACGATTTTGAAACCAACCGTTTTTAGAGGGTACTGTCAAACTAAAGCATTTCATCAAAAGAAAAATCAGTAATTAATCGTGACAAAATTACCGCTTATTCTTCGCCGTCTGTAGCATCTTTGTTTATCGAAACACATCAACTTAATTTGTGTGCAATTCCGGACACCACCCATTAAAAAATGTTGGAAAACCTGCGGACTGCACGCTTACTGTCTCGGATTACGAATACTCTAAAAATGAGGTTCAAAACTCTGCTCTTATGGTCATAGATGATGACTCGTAACAGAGTGACCTATATTTGATATGGACCAAAAGGTCTGCGCCAGATAAAGCGAGAGAGTGACCTATATGTCGGACTTCCCAAAATATGAACTGGCTAAATACTATCTATTCAGGTAATTTTAATAGCTCATTTTTGCTTATATTCCTTATTCAATGTTGAGCTTTAAACAAGCTGTTTTTATTGGAAGATTCTGTAAACAGTCATCGTTGGAATCTAGCGGGTTTTCTTCTCTTGAACGTAATCGTGATCGCGACTGCGCATCACTCCTATCTTAGTTTTCTGTTGTTTCAGGTATGACTTCTAATCCACAATACTTATCTCCCAAAGGAATAGACACCTCGGTTGCTGGTGTACATCATATTATACTGGCTCAAATGGCACGTTCTCCGTATGTAATCGGGGATTTGTGCTGGTGGAATCTTCTTCAAATCGTTAATGCACCTTGCATACTGCACCCTTGTCCCTTTAGCAACCACCATTTTTGGTCCCTCTTGAGCCACAACTTTGTATTGCTCAGAAGAAAACGTAGAATCGACCTGTGAGGGCAATGCTAGTGTAATGCGAATAGGCCGCCTAATCAAAGGGTCTGAAGCGTCCACTCGTTTTCCTGGTATACTCGAACAGTGACTATGGTTACTTTAAGTCCGACTATACCGGGCAAAAGAGCGGATCACAGGTTTGCTTCGTTCTTCATCGAATGAAGCAGAAGACCACGTTTCATTTTTTGACCTAGCACGCTATGTACCGCAGTATTATGCGTTCACAGCTTATAGATCCTTAATGTAGCTCGAATTTGTGGAAGCGCTATACTGTACATAGCTTTATTTACTACCTACGTGTATGTAATGGAGTGGAAAAGATCAGTATGATTCCTCTCTTCCGGTAATAATCTTTATAATCCTCAGGTTTAAATGGAGGACCGTTACCCGTTTGTATCTACTTCGATTTGAAAAGTTATCAGTTTCTCAGACCTTTTAGCAGTTGTGAACTCACGAAGCGGTCTTGTTTGCCAAGGCTGTAGTTGCATAATCTAACCTTGAACATAAGGCGGGCGATTTCGATAGTTGCATAAAGAAAATACATAATATTCCGCGACAGTGTCTGTCATTGATCGAAAATAGTCGTTTATGTACGCTACGAGAGTTCTATAGCAGCCGACGTCTGTCAGACTCGGGTGCTTCTTTGTCATAGATTCCCTACCGTTTAAAGAGTTGCCACAATGATATTAGGTTAGCTAAGGTCAGGTAGCTGACTGGTGGGAAACGGAAGCCTAAGTTTACTAACTATAATGTATGCATTGTTTGTTGTTATCTGATTTTACAACCAAATGCGATTTACTTTATTATCAGATTAAATTGCTAAAATGTTGCAAAAAGTGATTAGCTTTAATTTTTCTTGTGCATAATATCTTGTACATCTACAATGAAGAGAACGTTTTACATTTTATCATGGTCTTTTTTTTCGTATGGATAGTTTTGTAAATATCCATGAACCGTAATTTAACGTTCGATATATGAATCAATACATAGCATTTCTAATGTTCATTTTTACATCTATGGACCAAGAAAAAATATTTAGTAAACATTTTCATTAAATTTATGGAACTTTTTCTATCGTTTTATTGCTCCATTTTGTAATACCGTGGAACATTTTTGTCGATATTATGGAACATATCGACGTGTTTTAATGTACATTTATGGAACATTTCCAATACTTTTATGGGACATTGGTTGATTTTAATTGCTCTTTTATTGCTATTTAAGTGCTCTTTTGCGACCATTTTATGGTTAAATTTTACATGATCTATGGATCAAATTGCCCTTTTTTATGGATCATTCACACAGTTTTATGGATTTTCAGTTTTATTTTGTGGAATATGAACAACTTTTTTATGGATCGCTTTTCAATTTTTATGGATCATTTCTGTTGTTTTAGCGGCGCAAACTTAGGGCAGCCCACTGATCACCAAAAAATGCATAACTTTCAACATTTGCTAAAAATGTTTTTGCCTTTCTCATTCACTCTAAACATCGTCAATCTAATCCCGACCGGGAGGGCCGAGTGTCACATGCCAATCGACTCAGTTCGTCGAGATCGGAAAATGTCTGTGTGTGTATGTGGAAAGAAATGTGACCTCTGTTAATCAGAGATGGCTGGATCGATTTGCACAAAGTTAGTCTCAAATGAAAGCTTCCCATCGGCTGCAATTGAATTTTTTATTGATTGGACTTCCGGTTCCAGAGTTACGAGATGAAGAGTGCAATCACACAGCAAATTCCCATATAAACTGAAATGAAAAATTTTCAAAATCAAATTTGTATTTTTGATGTCAAATGACTTTAAAATGCATGAAACATTGAGATGTTTGACAAAAATTGACTTCTTTGGACTTTGGTACATTTTTGCCTTTCTCATATAGAAAGGTTATGCAATCACTCTAAAAATCGACAATCATACCGGCCCGGAGGGAGTATGCAGTGAGGGGTTGCTACTTTAAAATTAAAACTAGTTTAAAATTTCTTAACAAGTTGAAAATTTTCGGCGGGACCTGGACCTCCCGGATCTTTCTCCATGATCCGCCGCTGGTTTCAAGCGATGTTTCAGTATCACATAGTATCTCAAGATCGTGGCTGTCGATCCATTGTATGTATGTGCAAATCGTAATATTCATTTCCACCATTGTATTGAACATAACCAGCCATGGAATCGTAGTCTGGACAAATGAGACAAGCACAATTGCACCACTAGGTGGATTAAGACAGGTTTTTTGGGAATGCGTCGAGTTGAGACGAAAACGTAATATGATTAATAACGAGGATAACACTTTCCGAATGTAGAGAGAAATTTATGAAAAATGACGATTTCCATTCGACTCTAGCAGGTTCAGATCGATTTTGATGAGCATTTGATTTTTGTTGTATGACCAATTATATGTATAGATCAAATGTTTAAAAATAGTAATTTAAGGTCAAGATAAGATCATTTTGAAACCGCCAATTTCGGAGGTTTTGTATCTTCGATGAGTTTTACAAACGTTAAACAGCGCATCATTTGATAAAATAATTTTAACGGTATATCGTCCAAGAAGTATTTATGGTGAATTCTCTCAATTTTTTCATGACTACAATAAAGTCTCAACAAATTCGCTAAAGACACGAACTCTGTTACTATTTTCTGAAAAATTAATTCTGCATAATTTTAAAACTTCAAAAATTACGGTTTCGGAATTATGCCGTTTGGACAGTATGATCGATTTTCACCAAACCCCCACCAAACCGAATTTCTGGCTACGCCGCTGATTTCAAGTAAGTAGAAACAAAGTCGTTCTACACTCGTTCACAAGAAACTTTTTCGAATGCTGAATATATATTATAATACATTGAAACCCCGATTTTATCAGCCAAATATGAACATATGTTTGACGGGCTCTAGCAGACGAACAAGACTGAATTCGAGTAAATCCTTTCTTGAGCATGTTTTCCTTATCATGAAGATGGAAATATGCAGAAATGAAAAATTCATCATAATCAGAAATAGTTATCAGACTACATCAAGGGACGGGAAGAATATTTTAACAGCTTCAGTTTATTATAAAGAAAAAAAATTGCCCGATTTAGTCAACGTCCCCATTTTGTCAGCCTAAAATACGCCATGAGACTGATAAAAATGGGTCTTTATTGTATGTATTATTCACTGTGTTTCACATTAATAGATACATTTCATTTTTGGAGATTTTTTTATTGCATCGAACTACAACAATTTTAGGTAGTTTTCAAGGGGTTATTTTATAGACTTCTTCCAAAATTTGGCGAACCCATTCCAAATCGTATACCAATTAATTGTTATACTTAAGGATTCATATGTTGCAGATAGAGAAAATACTGAAATTTTCAGCTTTTTTCCTACACAATATTACGAAAGCTTATTAAACAATTTTTCCTAATAAGTGTGTGAAAATTATAAACTATTTGAAATTTTTTAATAGTTTTATTTTTTATTTAACCGTGATTTTTTTTAATAAATAGTGACCATCGCTTCACAACGTAGTCTATTTTTCATGGCTTGCGGTGAGCACGATCTCTCGAATTGCTGAACTGAAAATTATGGAATAGAAATTAATTTTTAGTATTCTTTACAGATTTAACTCGCCGCGCAGATAGCTCTGAATTAGACCCGCTGGTGCCCTAAGACGATTTCGCTAGATTTTCAGAGCACTGTGCACCCAGTGCATTAACGCAAGTGACGGAAGGTTATCGAAAAGATTCGTGAAAATGAAAATTTCAGTAATGATGATGATTTTCCCAAACGGTTCATTTTCTAGAGGTTTTTATTTGTTCTTTGGCATTAGGATTAGCGATAATAATTCAAATCAAGGATACTACTGGGAAGTCACCTTTAGAAAAAGTCGATGTCGAAGTAAAATTTGGAACTATGCACGCATGCACTTAAGCGATAGCGTGATATCAGGAGCTGCGATTTCATTTCATCGATTTTTTGTGAAAAGGGCGATACTTACAAATGTAAACATAAGGCTTTTTTCATACATGGGAATGAGGGCTTTTAAACGCAACAAATTAACCTAAAAATTTGAATTCTACGATATTGCTTTCTTAAACTACAGCAAAAAATACAACGGGCGAAACTGTGTTTTTGTTTGTTTATTTAAAGTTTCGCCCTCCACGCTCCATGCAAACAAACAGGGCGATACTTTTTTTGCTAGCAGTTTAGAGGCGATACTGTTATTTTCGTATTTTTTAGGATTATCAAGCTGATACCAGCTGTAAATAGTAACAATGATCGCTATTGAAAAAACGCTGTTAATCCACCTAACAGTGTGATGAGACATTTCTTATAACTCTTATCACTCTCTTCGGATATTATATCGTTTGAGAACATTTAGAACTTGATGCTTCGCGATGTTTTTGATAACACATACTACATGGGGTAGTGGCAGGACTCAGAGAATCGCTCAAATCAGCATAGGACAACATCAGTGCTAGAAATCTCAAACCAAATCAATGGGAAAGCGAAAAAATGGCCCATAAAATAGACATACCAACGAATTATTGTTAATGCTCTGTTAATAAAATATCTAAGTTGTCAACGCTTTTTCTTGAATAGGGCGATACTAGCAGTGATACCATTCAAAGAAAATCAACAGTGAATATTTCCAGACTTGGTTTTATTTCCTATTTAAGAACTATTGTGTTTTTTACATCCTAGATTGCATGATACCCAAAACTTCATAAAGTAATTGAAATTATTAAATTAAAATTTGTTTTTGCTATTGAAATTGACAAAATGATAGTATCGCCCCTTTGGCGATTGTTTACTTTTTCGGTCCCACCCAAGATGGAGAGAAAGTTGGGCACATTTGACACTTTTGAGTGTATTAATATAATACTTGCAAAATTAAGCATTCAGCTCGATAATCCTAAAAAAAACGAAAATAACAGTTTCGCCTCTAAACTGCTAGCAAAAAAAGTATCGCTCTGTTTGTTTGCATGGAGCGTGGAGGGCGAAACTTTAAATAAACAAACAAAAATACAGTTTCGCCCGTTGTATTTTTTGCTGTAGTTTAAGAAAGCAATATCGTAGAATCAAAATTTTTAGGTTAATTTGTTGCGTTTCAAAGCCCTCATTCGCATGTATGAAAAAAGCCTTATGTTTACATTTGTAAGTATCGCCCTTTTCACAAAAAAGCGTTGAAATGAGATCGTAGCTCCTGATATCACGCTATCTCTAAAGTGCATGCGTACATAGTTCCAAATTTTACTTCGACATCGACTTTTTCTAAAAGTGACTTCCCAGTAGTATCCTTGATTTGAATTATTATCGCTAATCCTAATGCCAAAGAACAAATAAAAACCTCTCGAAAACGAGCCGTTTGGGAAAATCATCATCATTACTGGAATTTTCATTATCACGAATCTTTTCGATAACCTTCCGTCACTTGCGTTAATGCACTGGGTGCACAGCGCTCTGAAAATCTAGTGTTTTTAAACATATGACCTATACATATAATTGGTCATACAACAATAATCAAATGCTCATCAAAATCGATCAGAACCTGCTAGAGTCGAATGGAAATCGTCATTTTTCATAAATTTCTCTCTATATTCGAGAAATGTTATCCTCGTTATTAATCATATTAAGTTTTCGTCTCGCATTCCCAAAATAAAAACCTGTTTTAATCCACCTAGTGGTGCAATTGTGCTTGTCTCATTTGTCCAGACTACGATTCCATGTCTGGTTATGTTCAATACAATGGCGGAAATGAATATTACACGTTCAGTACGATTTGCACATACATACAATGGATCGACAGCCACGATCTTGAGATACTATGTGATACTGAAACATCGCTTGAAACCAGTGGCGGATCATGAAGAAAGATCCGGGAGGTCTGGGTTCTGCCGAAAATTTTCAACTTGTTAAGAAATTTTAAACTAGTTTTAATTTCAAAGTAGCAACCTCTCACTGCATACTCCCTCCGGGCCGGTATGATTGACGATTTTTAGAGTGATTGCATAATCTTTCTATATGAGAAAGGCAAAAATGTACCAAAGTCCAAAGAAGTCAATTTTTGTCAAACATCTCAATGTTTCATGCATTTTAAAGTCATTTGGCATCAAAAATACAAATTTGATTTTGAATTTTTTTCATTTCAGTTTACATGGGAATTTGCTGTGTGATTGCACTGTTCAACTCGTAACTCCAGAACCGGAAGTCCAATCAATAACAAATTCAATAGCAGCCGATGGGAAGGCTGTACCTTTCATTTGAGACTAACTTTGTGCAAATCGGTCCAGCCGTCTCTGAGAAACAGAGGTCCCTTTTTTTCCACATACACACATACATACACACACACAGAAATTTTCCGATCTCGACGAACTCAGTCGATTGGCATGTGACACTCGGCTCTCCAGGTCGGGAATAGATTGACGAATTTTAGAGTGAATGAGAAAGGCAACAACATTTTTAGCAAATGTTGAAAGTTATGCATTTTTTGGTGAGCACTTCTATGTTTCATAGACATTAAATCAATTTTAACTTCGCTTCCTATTAAATAAAGACCCTTATTACAGTACATTTCTACAAAAACGAGCTCAATTTGAAAATAAATCTGAGGATTATGATTGATTGCAGAACTCTGGAATTTTCTATTGGAATGTTTTCAGGCAGGAATTTGATATTGATGCTATTAGACAACTGTGAAATCAATACCAAAAGATCAGTTACATATCAGGACCCCATTCCGACAATTTATCAAAAGTCCTCATGATGTTTACAACAACAGGTTATCAATCTACGGATCAGATAATTGTTATTGTAATATTGAATTAAATCAGTCTGCATCAATAAATTTTCAACTTCAATCCAATATTTTTTTTTGTGTGGTGGGGGGGGTGGGGTGGGGGTGTTGTATGGTGTTAAACCCCAAAACCTTCTCTTGTCTACGCCGTTGCTTGGAGTTATTTATTGCAATTTTCATTTTCCGATATGTTTCAGATCGATCCGATGGTCATAAGTTAGAAAAATTGCAGTCAGAAGGTTCGCACAAATGAATATTTTTGCACTGATAAGTTATCAAGTTCCTTCCAGACAACTTGGAAGTTTTCGGTGATTTTTTCTAGCGGTTGCAGATAGTAAAATGAAATGCAAAATTCGTTTTATCGAAATAATGTTTAGCTTATTTCAATGGATTATTACTATATTGAACAATAAATAGGCGACAAAAGGTAATCCACAAACAACAAGCCATAACTTTTAAAGTATTCAAAATAGATATTTGAAGTCTTCAGTAAAGTTATTCGCAAAAGTAAGAGCTACAAATTTGCTGAAGGCATCATTTCGATATAATCACTTCCAAGAAAATTTGTGAAAATATCTCACTCATAGGAGGATTAATCAGCAATAGCACAATACCAAAAGAAAGGGCATATTACCTCCATAAAATTCTCCGAAGATACTATTGACCTAAAATAAGCCGTTTTGGCGTTAATAATAGATTACATGTTTTTGGTCCTATTTCTGGCAATGGAAAATGATAAAAATCTTTCGTCCGCATTTAATGTTAAATATCTCTTTTGATAATAGTCCGATTTCGACAATCTATAGCTTGTTCGAAAGGTATTTGTTAAAGCTGTCCAAAAACATATAAATTGTTAATCTATATTGCCAATTTCGGCAGATAATTTAAAAAAAACCTTCCAGACAACTTGGAAGTTTTCGGTGATTTTTTCTAGCGGTTGCAGATAGTAAAATGAAATGCAAAATTCGTTTTATCGAAATAATGTTTAGCTTATTTCAATGGATTATTACTATATTGAACAATAAATAGGCGACAAAAGGTAATCCACAAACAACAAGCCATAACTTTTAAAGTATTCAAAATAGATATTTGAAGTCTTCAGCAAAGTTATTCGCAAAAGTAAGAGCTACAAATTTGCTGAAGGCATCATTTCGATATAATCACTTCCAAGAAAATTTGTGAAAATATCTCACTCACAGGAGGATTAATCAGCAATAGCACAATACCAAAAGAAAGGGCATATTACCTCCATAAAATTCTCCGAAGATACTATTGAGCTAAAATAAGCCGTTTTGGCGTTAATAATAGATTACATGTTTTTGGTCCTATTTCTGGCAATGGGAAATGATAAAAATCTTTCGTCCGCATTTAATGTTAAATATCTCTTTTGATAATAGTCCGATTTCGACAATCTATAGCTTGTTCGAAAGGTATTTGTTAAAGCTGTCCAAAAACATATAAATTGTTAATCTATATTGCCAATTTCGGCAGATAATTTAAAAAAAACTGCAAAAAACTCAATTTTTACGCATTCAAATATTCATGTCTTGGAAACTAAACATCAGAATCAAAAACAAATTAATAGCGATCATACTGTTTTTTAGTTCTTTCATTTAAAATTGGTTTGGATAAGATCGGTTCAGCCATTGCTGAGAAACACGAATGAGAATTTGTCCGTTACACACACACACATTGTCCCAAATCGTCGAGCTGAGTCGATTGGTATATAAGACTCGGCCCTCCGGGCCTCGGAAAAAATCTTGAAAGTTTGAGCGAATTCTATACATTTCTTTTATAAGAAATGTCTTTGGGATTTAGAACCGACTTGGTTCTAGCTTAGCAACGACGTGTTACTGAGCTTCGCACTTGCTTCCTTAATGGATTTGATAAAAGAATTTATTTTATTTTTGGTTTTTAAAATTTCTTTTACCCGGAGGGAAATCTAGTAGATCATAAGCCGGAAGTACGACTTATGATGACTACGGTTTTCCTAGCGGGTTGTACCTTGGAAAGGAGAAAAAAGAAATAGATTATATGATAAAGGATACTTCACTACCAACTCCTCTGTTGGTTTGATTGACGTCTGCTGGGCGTTGGTAGGGACCTCTTCAACTGCGAATCACTACAAAGGAAAAACGTGTCATCGGTTTCTACTTAGAAAGAAAAAAAAACGACTAAACCACTGCTATGGGAAAAAGCGACTGAACGACTGACTTAATTTCATATTCTTAAAACTATATATACAAATTCCTAATCTAACTATTCACCTACCTACTTAGTCCTAGCTATCCACCCTTCTCGCTCACTCCTACCGTGATGTGTTTTTTATTCCCTTCCGCCGTCCATTCGGTACGGCCGGCAAATTATGTTCCTGCCTGCTAGACTGTTTTAGGGTGGGTAAACAATTCAAATCCTCCCTGCTTTCTGGGGAATCCTCCCTCCCACCTGCCTTCCTGAAAACGAAGAGGACAATAGAAGCCACCCCTACAACATTCAGTCCAGACGATAGCCAGGATTACAACAAACCTTTCTCAGGAGTGGAACTGGCCACTGCACTGAGTACTGCAAAGGGCAACTCTGCGGGACTCGACAACGTTGGTTATCCCCTGTTAAGGCATTTACCCCCGGTTGGCAAGCGAGCACTCCTAAACGGATTCAACAGGATATGGGAAGGCGGATTCTTCCCAGACAGCTGGAGAACCGCTCTCACGATTCCCATTCCGAAGAAATGCGAAGGAACCAGGAGCCCGAACGACTTCCGACCCATTAGCCTTCTCCCTTGCATTGGGAAGACGATGGAAAGAATGGTAAACAGACGCCTGATAACATTCCTCGAGGAACAGGAGCTTCTCGACCATCGACAGTTCGCATTCCGTAAGGGACTCGGCACAGGAATTCATCTAGGCTGCCTCGGTGAAACAGTAAGTGACGCCATAGCCAACGACCTGCATGCGGACATTGCCATCCTTGATCTCGCCAAGGCATACAACACGGTATGGCGTGAAGGAGTACTTCGCCAGCTGCACCAATGGGGTGTTAGCGGAAACCTTGGCTGCTTCCTCAAACAGTACCTCAGTGACCGAAGTTTCAGGGTGGGCATTGGAGGTAAGCAATCGAACCTGTTTCGGGAAACAAACGGCGTCCCCCAAGGGTCGGCCTTGGCAGTCACACTATTCTTGGTCAGCATGAATTCCCTATTTGCTACGCTTCCGAAAGGTATATACGTGTTTGTCTACGCCGATGATATAATACTTATTGCTATCGGAAAAACAATTGGTCGCACAAGACTGAAGCTACAGGCAGCCGTGAATGCTGTCGGCCGGTGGGCTGACTCAGTCGGTTTCAGTATCTCAGCCACAAAATGCGCTATTGCGCACTGCTGCAATTCCAATCATGTAGCCACCGGCAGGCCAGTCAAACTTGCCGGAACCGTAATTCCTTTCCGGAAGGAACCTAAAATTCTTGGTGTGACTATCGACCGGAAGATGACTTTTCTCCCGCACTTCCGGCAGATGAAAAAGGACTGCGAAAGTAGAAAACGACTAATTCGCACCATCAGCTCGCGTCACCCAAAGTGGAATAGGCGAACCGCACTAAATATCAGCCAAGCCCTCATCCATAGTCGACTGTTCTACGGCCTCGAGATAACCAGTCTCAATTGGGAGGGATTAGTAGATATCTTGTCACCGTTGTATCACGGAGTAGTCAAACTATCTTCGAATCTACTGCCCAGCACCCCTGCCGAAGCCGCCTGCGTCGAAACCGGAGTACTTCCCTGCCGATGGGCACTGGCGGTAGCTGTCCTGAAACGAGCCGTTGGATTCCTAGAGAAAACATCTGGTGATGGATGTCACCTTCTACAGACAGCCAAGGACATCTATATCACATTTACCAATACCCCTCTCCCTACAATCGCACAGCTGCATCGGGTTCGCAACCGCGCCTGGCATGAGCGTGGCCCAAACTTAGACTGCAGCCTGGCTGTATCCGCCAGAGCAGGCGATCCTCCCAGTACTGTCAAAGCTAAATTCCTCCAAATGGTTGAACGCAAATACCCTAATCATCTGCACATTTACACAGACGGCTCGAAACTTAGCGAGGGCGTGGGGGCGGGTGTGAGTGGAATTGGAGAGGGCCTCACCCTTCGTCTACCCTCTGTTTGCTCAGTATTCTCCGCAGAAGCAGCCGCCATCGCCATAGCCATAACCAAGAAACCTGAAGATACTCCGGCTGTGATTTTCTCCGATTCCCTCTCTGTCATCAAAGCACTGGAATCGGGGGAGTCCAAGCACACCTACGTTCAAGCCATAGAGCAATCCTGCGACCCGTTTACTACCATATGCTGGGTTCCCGGCCACAGTGGAATTCGCGGTAACGAAGAGGCTGACCCTTTGGCCGCTCTCGGCCGCCATTCACGCGCTCGGTTTTCCAAAAAGGTCCCATCGTCTGATGTTATTAGGGAATTCAAGGCAAAAGTCTCCGAGCACTTTATCGCCCACTGGAGGAATCTACGAGGCTACCCACAGAAGGTTAAAAAAGACCTCGCGAAGTGGACAGACCGCGAAAACCGGAAGGAACAAAGAGCACTGTCGCGCCTACGAGTAGGACACACGAAGATCACCCACACCCACACCATCACCCGCGTCGATGCCCCAATGTGTCCGACCTGCAATACAAGAATCACGGTAGAGCACCTACTCCTTAACTGCCGAGAACTCGAATACCTGCGGCGACTCCATAATCTGCCCTCCTCGATTCAGGACACACTATCGAACAACTCAGCACAGGAAGAGACACTACTCGCATTCTTGAAAGATGCCAATATTTTTGAAGCTATCTAAAGTGGACCGAGAGCATACTGGCCTCAAACACCCTACCTACCACCATCACATAGCGGGCTGTCCGCCTCACTTCGAACAGGCGCTGAGGAGGATCTCCCGTGGCCCTCTATCAGCCACAACAAACTAGGCCATCTACCATCTTTCAGCGGGCCCTCTGCCACACCCAGACTGGGAGATGGAGAGGTTCTTCCGCGGCCCTTTCAACCACAACCTGCCAACACATGGACCAATACTGCTCAGCGGGCCCTCCGCCACACTCGGACCGGGTACTGGGGAGCTTCTCCCGTGGCCCTCTATTAACCACAGCATACCAGGCTGTCTACCATCGTTCAGCGGGCCCTCTGCCACACCCGGACTGGGTGATGGGGAGGTTCTTCCGCGGCCCTTTCAACCACAGCTTGCCAACATATACCAACATTGCTCAGCGGGCCCTCCGCCAAGCCCGGACCGGGCGCTGGGGAGGTTCTTCCGCGGCACCTGCGACTTCAATCTGCCAACCCATCTTCCACCATCAATCAACGGGCCCTCCGCCACACCCGGACCGGGTGCTGGGGAGGTTGTCACGCGGCCCTACCAGCGTATTATCGCCACCGAGTGCAATATCTAATCAAAGAACTCAAGGACCTTGTAAAATGAATGTAATGACTCCTTTTTTTCTAGGCGAATGACCCTTAGTGGTTAAAGCCTTAATAAACATAATAATAATAATAATAATAATAATAATAATTCAAATCCTAAACCCTTTGCGCTGGTAAACAAATCAATTCTATATCTTTCGGCGCGGGTAAAATTATCTATTTGGTATCGGTCGAGACCGGATACCTTTATGTTGGATTTTTTCCCATGACCGTCGCTAGATCACTTTATTATTTTTTTTTTCTTTTACGGCCTTCGTGGCGGTACTTGCGCCTCGCCAGGATCGCCTACGTACACAATGCTGTATTATTTTGGCAACCGTCTGAGAGTTTTATTACTATCGTCCCTTCTAGACGATAATTGCTTTCTTCGCATTTCCTCATGGTCCTTGCCAAGTAACTTACTATCATAAATTTCACCAGTTACCTGGAGTCTCGTCCCTGGTGGAAGCTTAGACCACCGTATGAATGGTGCAATTAATGCAGCTTGGGACACGAGCGTCGATGAGTAATTACGGCTATCATGAGGCCTTTTGTTATTATTGGGTAATTCGCCCACTCTCAATATAGTGCTTCCTTGAGCAATTTACTGGTTGATACATGAAGGCTTTCAGCCAACTTCAAACGTATGCATATATGTTCCGTGAAGCGATCCTGAGCTCGACAAGAAATGTAAAAAGCTGAAAATTTGAAAAGAAATCTGAGGATTATGAACTCTGGAATTTTCTAATGGAATGTTTTTAGGCTTGAATTTGATATTGATGCTATTAGACAACTGTGAAATCAAGACCAATAGATTAGTTACATATCAGGACCCCATTCCGACAATTTATCAAAAGTCCTCATGATGTTTACAACAACAGGTTATCAATCTACGGATCAGATAATGTTATAGTAATATTGAATTAAATCAGTTTGCATCAATAAATTTTCAACTCCAATCCAATATTCTTTTTGTGTGGGGGGGGGGGTGTATGGTGTTAAAACCTTCTCTTGGCTACGCCGTTGCTTGGAGTTATTTATTTCGCTTTTCATTTTCCGAAAGGTTTCAGATCGATCCGATGGTCATAAGTTAGAAAAATTGCAGTCAGAAGGTTCGCACAAATGAACATTTTTGCACTGATAAGTTATCAAGTTCCTTCCTTGGAAGTGTTCGGTGATTATTTCTAGCGGTTGTAAATAGAAAAATGAAATACAAAATTCGATTTATCGAAATAATGTTTGGCTTATTTCAATGGAAGAGTAATCCACAAACAACAAGCCATAACTTTTAAAGTATTAAAAATAGATATTTGAAGTTTTCAGTAAAGTTATTCGCAAAAGTAAGAGCTACAAATTTGCTGAAGGCATCATTTCGTTATAATCACTTCCAAGAAAATTTGTGAAAACATCTCACTCATAGGGGGATTAATCAGCGAAAACACAATACCAAAAGAAAGGGCATATTACCTCCATTACATTCTACGAAGATACTATTGACCTAAAATAAGCCGTTTTGGCGTTAATAATAGATTACATGTTTTGGTGATGTTTCTGGCAATGGGAAATGATAGAAATCTTTCGTCCGCATTTAATGTTAAATATCTCTTTTGATAATAATCCGATTTCAACAATTTATAGCTTGTTCGAAAGGTATTCGTTTAAGCTGTCTAAAAACATATAAATTATTAATCTATATTGTCAATTCCGGAAGATAATTTAAAAAGACTGCAAAAAACGCCATTTTTACGCATTCAAACATTCATATCTTGGAAACTAAACATCAGAATCAAAAACAAATTAATAGCGTTCATACTATTTTTTAGTTCTTTCATTTAAAATTGGTTTGGATAAGATCGGTTCAGCCATTGCTGAGAAACACGAATGAGAATTTGTCCGTTACATCATTCGTAACCCAACTTTGTACCGGGAAACAAGTGCTTTTTGTTCTCTCCGGTGTGGTTTAGTTTTTTCGGTGGTACGAAGGTGCTTGCTGTGGCAGAGGCTGCAGTAAAGCATTACTAATAAACAGTCCCGCGAGTGATAATTGTTATCTGCGATATCAGTTAAAGTAGTGCAGTGAAGTGCGTTACTAAACATTTTTCTTGCCTGAAAGACGGCTTTGTTTAGACGAGCTATATCAGCTCTAATGTGTGAAGGTCACGCGGGTGACGAATAAAACAAACGAAGGATCAATTCACCTACCAGCTCGTCAGGAACCAACTGGTGAAGTGTTTCGTTTTTACATTTCTTATAAAAGAAATGTATAGAATTCGCTCAAACTTTCAAGATTTTTTCCGAGGCCCGGAGGGCCGAGTCTTATATACCAATCGACTCAGCTCGACGATTTGGGACAATGTCTGTGTGTGTGTGTGTGTCTGTGTGTGTGTGTGTATGTAACGGACAAATTCTCATTCGTGTTTCTCAGCAATGGCTGAACCGATCTTATCCAAACCAATTTTAAATGAAAGAACTAAAAAACAGTATGAACGCTATTAATTTGTTTTTGATTCTGATGTTTAGTTTCCAAGATATGAATGTTTGAATGCGTAAAAATGGCTTTTTTGCAGTTTTTTTGAATTATCTGCCGAAACTGACATGACAGAATAACAATTTATATGCTTTTAGACAGCTTTAACGAATACCTTTCGAACAAGCTATAGATTGTTGAAATCGGACTATTATCAAAAGAGATATTAAACATTAAATACGGACGAAAGATTTTTATCATTTCCCATTGCCAGAAATATGACCAAAAACATGTAATCTATTATTAACGCCAAAACGGCTTATTTTAGGTCAATAGTATCTTCGGAGAATTTAATGGAGGTAATATGCCCTTTCTTTTGGTATTGTGCTGTTGCTGATTAATCCTCCTATGAGTGAGATATTTTCACAAATTTTCTTGGAAGTGATTATATCGAAATGATGCCTTCAGCAAATTTGTAGCTCTTACTTTTGCGAATAACTTTACTGAAGACTTCAAATATCTATTTTGAATACTTTAAAAGTTATGGCTTGTTGTGTGTTGCTTACTCTTTGTTGGCTATTTATTGTTCAATATAGTAATAATCCATTGAAATAAGCCAAACATTATTTCGATAAAACGAATTTTGTATTTCATATTTCTATCTACAACCGCTAGAAATAATCACCGAACACTTCCAAGTTGTCTGGAAGGAACTTGATAACTTATCAGTGTAAAAATGTTCATTTGTGCGAACCTTCTGACTGCAATTTTTCTAACTTATAACCATCGGATCGATCTGAAACATATCGAAAAAAGAAAAGCGAAATAAATAACCCCAAGCAACGGCATAGCCAAGAGAAGGTTTGGGAGTTTAACACCATACAACCCACCCCCCACCACACCCAAAAAAAATATTGGATTGAAGTTGAAAATTTATTGATGCAGACTGATTTAATTCAGTAATACAATAACAATTATCTGATCCGTAGATTGATAACCTGTTGTTGTAAACATCATGAGGACTTTTGATAAATTGTCGGAATGGGGTCCTGATATGTAACTGATCTATTGGTCTTGATTTCACAGTTGTCTAATAGCATCAATATCAAATTCCTGCCTGAAAACATTCCAATAGAAAATTCCAGAGTTCTGTAATCAATAATAATCCTCAGATTTCTTTTCAAATTGAGCTCGCTTTTGTAGAGATGTACTGTAATAAGGGTCTTTATTTAATAGAAAGCGAAGTTAAAATTGATTTTATGTCTATGAAACATAGAACTGCTCACCAAAACATTGCATAACTTTCAACATTTGCTAAAAATGTTCTTACCTTTCTCATTCACTCTAAAATTCGTCAATCTAATCCCGACCCGGAGGGCCGAGTGTCATATGCCAATCGACTCAGTTCGTCGAGATCGGAAAATGTCTGTGTGTATGTATATGTCTGTATGCGTGTATGTGTATATGTGGAAAAAAAATTTGACCTCTGTTTCTCAGAGATGGCCAGACCGATTTGCACAAAGTTAGTCTCAAATGAAAGGTACAACCTTCCCATCGGCTGCTATTGAATTTTCTATTGATTGGACTTCCGGTTCCGGAGTTACGAGTTGAAGAGTGCAATCATACAGCAAATTCCCATATAAACTGAAATGAAAATTTTTCAAAATCAAATTTGTATTTTGGATGCCAAATGGCTTTAAAATGCATGAAACATTAAAATGCATGACAAAAATTGACTTTTTTGGGCTTTGGTACATTTTTGCCTTTCTCATATAAAAAGGTTATGCAATCACTCTAAAAATCGTCAATCATACCGGCCCGGAGAGAATATGCAGTGAGGGGTTGCTACTTTAAAATTAAAACTAGTTTAAAATTTGTTAACAAGTTGAAAATTTTCGGCAGGACCCGGATCTCCCGGATCTTTCTCCATAATCCGCCGCTGGTTTCAAGCGATGTTTCAGTATCACATAGTATCTCAAGATCGTGGCTGTCGATCCGTTGTATGTATGTGCAAATCGTACTGAACATGTAATATTCATTTCCACCATTGTATTGAACATAACCAGCCAAGGAATCGTAGTCTGGACAAATGAGAAAAGCACAATCGCACCACTAGGTGGATTAAAACAGGTTTTTATTTTGGGAATGCGTCGAGTTGAGACGAAAACGTAATATGATTAATAACGAGGATAACACTTTCCGAATGTAGAGAGAAATTTATGAAAAATGACGATTTCCATTCGACTCTAGCAGGTCCTGATCGATTTTGATGGGCATTTGATTTTTGTTGTATGACCAATTATATGTATAGGTCAAATGTTCAAAAACAGTAATTTAAGGTCAAGATAGCATCATTTTGAAACCGCCAATTTCGGAGGTTTAGTATATTCAATGAGTTTTACAAACGTTAAACAGCGCATCATTTGATAAAATAATTTTGACGGTATATCGTCCAAGAAGTATTTATGGTGAATTTTCTCGGGTTAATATTCATGACAAGTCTCAACAAATTCGCTAAAGACACGAACTCTGTTACTATTTTCTGAAAAATAATTTCTGCATAATTTTATAACTTCAAAAATTACGGTTTCGGAATTATGCTGTTTGGACAGTAAGATCGATTTTCACCAAACCCCCACCAAACCGAATTTCTGGCTACGCCGCTGACTTCCAGTAAGTAAAAACAAAGTCGTTCTACACTCGTTCACAAGAAACGTCTTCGAATGCTGAATATCTATTATAATACATTAAAACCCCGATTTTATCAGCCAAATATGAACATCTGTTTGATGGGCTCTAGCAGACGAACAAGACAGAATTCGAGTAAATCCTTTCTTGAGCACGTTTTCCTTATCATGGAGATGGAAATATGTAAAGTAAAAAGTTCATCATAATCAGAAATAGTTTTCAGACTACATCAAGGGACGGGAAGAATATTTTAACAGCTTCAGTTTATTATAAAGAAAAAAATTGCCCGATTTAGTCAATGTCCCCATTTTGTCAGCCTAAAATGCACCATGAGACTGATAAAAATGGGTCTTTATTGCATGTATTATTCACTGTGTTTCACATTAATAGGTATATTTCACTTTTGGGGATTTTTTATTGCATCGAACTACAACAATTTTTAGGTAGTTTTCAAGGGGTTCTTCCAAAATTTGGCGAACCTATTCCAATTCGTATACCAATTAATCGGTATACTTAAGGGTTTATATGTTGCAGATAAAGAAAATACTGAAATTTTCAGCTTTTTCCTACACAATAATACGAAAGCAATTTTTCCTAATAAGTTTGTGAAAATTATAAACTATTTGAAATTTTTAAATAGTTTTATTTTTTATTTAACCGTGATTTTTTAATAAATAGTGACCATCGCTTCACAACGTAGTCTATTTTTCATGGCTTACGGTGAGCACGATCTCTCGAATTGTTGAACTGAAAATTATGGAATAGAAATTATTTTTTAGTATTCTTTACAGATTTAACTCGCCGCGCAGATAGCTCTTAATTAGACCCGCTGGTGCCCTAAGACGGTTTCGCTAGATTTTCAGAGCACTGTGCACCCAGTGCATTAACGCAAGTGACGGAAGGTTATCGAAAAGTTTCGTGAAAATGAAAATTTCAGTAATGATGATGATTTTCCCAAACGGTTCGTTTTCGAGAGGTTTTTATTTGTTCTTTGGCATTAGGATTAGCGATAATAATTCAAATCAAGGATACTACTGGGAAGTCACCTTTAGAAAAAGTCGATGTCGAAGTAAAATTTGGAACTATGCACGCATGCACTTCAAAGATAGCGTGATATCAGGAGCTGCGATTTCATGAAATTTTCTTAGTTCTCAGTAGCGTTGGAAATTTGAGTAAAGTATAAACTTCAAATCGATTCAAAAAAAAAATTCGATTTTTTTGGCTCAGTGCAATATATAAATTCAGTTTTCCCACCACAATTTAGATATTTAGATATTTTATGGGCTATTTTTTCGCTTTCCCATTGATTTGGTTTGAGATTTCTAGCACTGATGTTGTCCTATGCTGATTTGAGCGATTCTCTGAGTCCTGCCACTATCCCATGTAATATGTGTTATCAAAAACATCGCGAAGCATCACGTTCTAAATGTTCTCAAACGATATAATATCCGAAGAGAGTGATAAGAGTTATAAGAAATGTCTCATCACACTGTTAGGTGGATTAAAAGCGTTTTTACTTTTCTTATCGATTTTTTTCTTTTTATTGCTTTTGATTTTTTATTTTGATTTAAGTTAAACAGTGCGGTCGGGCGTGTTGCTCCCGCAACAAAATGGAACAAACAGAAGGATCACCCTCCGAAGAGGAATATTATGAAGAAGAAGAACGTATATCTGATACTGAGACAGATAATGTTATGGTCGATCCACTTCCCCCACTTTCCCCCAATGTCTCACAGCCCCCCCGAGTCAAGGTTTACCAGGATGGATCCGCTGGTCCTTGGGTGGTATACTTTCGGCCCAAAAATAAACCGTTAAACAGCATAACTGTTGCACGGGAGCTGACAAAACGTTACTCGGCCGTAACCGAGATTAAAAAGGTTCAGTCAGACAAACTGCGCGTAGTCGTTACTGACTTGAAACAGGCCAATGATATCGTTAGAAATAGCCTCTTTACGCTGGAGTATCGCGTCTACATCCCTTCTCGTGATGTGGAGATCGACGGTGTGGTAAGTGATGCGGGTCTAACTGTCGATGATCTGATGAATGATGGGGCTGGCCGCTTTAAGGACCCTAACCTTCAATCAGTTAAGATTTTGGAGTGCAAGCAATTGCACTCAAAGTCCATCGAAGATGGTAATTACTATCCATCAGACTCGTTTCGCGTAACCTTCGCCGGATCTGCACTTCCGAGCTACGTTGAAGTGGGAGGAGCTCGTCTACCTGTACGCCTGTTTGTACCGCGGGTCATGAATTGTTCCAATTGCAAGCAGCTAGGTCACACGGCCACCTACTGTAGCAACAAGCAACGGTGCGGTAAATGTGGGGAACGCCATGCGGATGATACTTGCAGTAGCCCTGCTGAGAAGTGTGTTTACTGTGGGGAGAATCCGCATGCACTTTTGACATGCCCAACGTACAAACTTCGCGCGGATAAACTGAAGCGATCCGCCAAAGATCGCTCCAGACGCTCTTACGCAGAAATGCTTAAAAGAGCTGTTCCACTTATCTCCGAAAACCCATTCGCTCTCTTGCCAACTGACGATAACGCCTCTAACGACCCTTGCGAGGGGCATTCTTTGGCTCCGCTTGGAAACTCTAGGAAAAGACCTAATCAAAACTCACCTGAACTTCCTCGTAAGGGTCCTAGGTTGTCCCAAACAAGGGTACAAAATAAAAATAATTCATCAACTGGAAGGGCTGGTACAAATCCGAAGATAATACCTCCTGGTTTTGGGAAATTGAGATACAACCAGGAGTTCCCAGCACTCCCCGGGGCACCAAAAATCCCAAGTGCTCCAATTTTACAGTCAGAAACTCAACCTAAAACGGGATTCCTTAAATTTTCTGACATTGTGGACTGGATATTCACAGCTTTCAACATTACCGATCCTATGAAAAGCTTGCTGGTTGCTATTCTACCAACAGTAAGAACATTTTTAAAACAGTTGACTGAACAATGGCCCCTCCTTACAGCGATCGTATCCTTCGATGGCTAACTTATTAGACGGAATCAGGGATCTGATCACTGTTTTACAGTGGAACTGCAGAAGTATTATCCCCAAAATTGATTCATTAAAACACTTGCTAAATTACAATCATTGTGATGCATTTTCCCTATGTGAAACATGGCTAACTTCTAATATAAACCTCAACTTCCACGATTTTAACATTATCCGCTTGGATCGAGAAGACTCATATGGGGGGGTACTTTTAGGGATCAAAAAGTGCTACTCCTTCAATCGAATCAACCTCCCTTCGACGCCAGGCATTGAAGTTGTCGCTTGTCAAACAACAATCAAAGGCAAAGATCTTTGCATTGCTTCTATTTACATTCCTCCTAGGGCCATGATGGGATATCGAAGATTCTCCAACGTGATTGAACACCTTCCCTCGCCCCGCCTGCTTCTTGGAGACTTTAACTCTCACGGTACGGGGTGGGGCTGTCTATACGACGATAATCGATCTTCGACAATTCAAGACCTTTGTGACAACTTCAATATGACAATTCTGAACACAGGGGAAATGACACGAATTCCTAGACCACCTGCGCAAGCAAGTGCACTGGACATATCTTTATGCTCGACATCACTACGGTTAGATTGCAAGTGGAAGGTAATATCTGATCCCCACGGTAGTGACCACTTACCAATTGTAATTGCAATCACCACTGGTTCAAGACCATCGACACCAATCAATGTTCCCTATGACCTCACACGAAACATTGATTGGAAGAGCTACGCTGCTGAGATATCCAAAACTATCGATTCAACACAGATACTTCCCCCGGAGGAAGAATATAAGTTTTTGTCCAACTCGATTCTCGATAGCGCGATTCAAACTCAGACGAAGCGAGTACCCGACGTGAACACCCAAAAACGTTCTCCCAACCCGTGGTGGGACAAAGAGTGCTCAGACGTGTACGCGGAGAAAGCTGCCGCGTATAAAACTTTCCGGAACGACGGGTTAGTTGCTAGTTATCGAGTGTACGCGATATTAGAAAAGCGAATGAAAAATTTAATGAAAGCTAAGAAACGCAGTTACTGGCGCCGGTTTGTCGACGGGTTAACAAGAGAAACATCGATGAGCACTCTTTGGGGCACGGCCCGACGTATGCGAAACCGAAACAGTACTAACGAGAGCGTGGAATATTCAAACCGTTGGATATTCGATTTCGCCAAGAAGGTTTGTCCGGATTCCGCCCCGGCACAGAAAATCTACCGCGCCGCGTCGCCTTACAATACCGCGAACGAAACACCGTTTACGATGGTGGAGTTCTCACTTGCTCTCTTATCATGTAACAATAAAGCCCCGGGGCCAGATAGAATTAAATTCAACTTATTGAAGAATCTGCCAGACTCTGCCAAAAGACGCTTGTTGAATTTATTTAATAGGTTTCTTGAGGGTAACATTGTCCCACATGACTGGAGACAGGTGAGGGTCATCGCCATCCAAAAACCAGGAAAACCAGCCTCCGACCACAATTCGTATCGTCCGATCGCAATGCTGTCCTGTATCCGGAAGTTGTTCGAGAAAATTATCCTGTTTCGGCTCGACAATTGGGTCGAAACAAATGGCTTACTGTCAGATACACAATTTGGCTTCCGCAAAGGCAAAGGGACGAACGATTGCCTTGCGTTGCTCTCAACAGAAATTCAAATGGCATATGCTAACAAAGAGCAGATGGCATCAGTATTCTTGGATATTAAGGGGGCTTTCGATTCAGTTTCGATCAACATTCTTTATGAGAAGTTGCACCAGCATGGTCTTTCGCCAATTTTAAATAACTTTTTGCTAAACCTGTTGTCTGAAAAACAAATGCATTTCTCGCATGGCGATTTATCGACATCACGATTTAGCTACATGGGCCTTCCCCAGGGCTCATGTCTAAGCCCTCTCCTCTACAATTTTTACGTGAATGACATTGACGAATGTCTTGTCAATTCCTGCACGCTAAGGCAGCTTGCAGATGACGGTGTGGTCTCTATTACAGGTCCTAAAGCCGTCGACTTGCAAGGACCACTGCAAGATACCTTGGACAATTTGTCTGCATGGGCTCTCCAACTGGGTATCGAGTTCTCCACGGAGAAAACTGACCTAGTCGTATTTTCTAGAAAGCGTGAACCAGCGCAACTACAGCTTCAATTAATGGATCAAACTATTGCTCAGGCTTCAACATTCAAATATCTCGGGGTATGGTTCGACTCTAAAGGTACCTGGGGATGTCACATTAGGTATCTGAAACAGAAGTGCCAACAAAGGATCAACTTTTTCCGTACAATAACTGGAACATGGTGGGGTGCCCATCCAGGAGACCTAATCAGGTTGTACCAAACAACGATATTATCAGTGTTGGAGTACGGATGTTTCTGCTTTCGCTCCGCTGCGAACATACACTTCATCAAACTGGAGCGAATCCAGTATCGTTGCTTGCGTATTGCCTTGGGTTGCATGCACTCGACCCATACGATGAGTCTCGAAGTGCTGGCGGGCGTTCTTCCGCTGAAAAATCGATTCTGGGACCTCTCATATCGATTGCTCATTCGATGCGATATTCTGAACCCATTGGTGATTGCAAATTGCGAAAGGCTTGTCGAGCTTAATTCTCAGACCCGATTCATGTCCTTGTACTTCGATTACATGGCACAGAACATCAATTCATCTACATATAACGTCAACCGTGCTCATCTCTTAGATACTTCTGATCCAACTGTATTTTTCGATACATCCATGAAGGAAGAGATTTGTGGAATTCCGGATCATATTCGCCCACAAGTGGTCCCAAATATTTTCTATAACAAATACCATCAAGTCGACTGCGCCAAAATGTTCTACACTGACGGATCAATTCTCGACGGGTCCACAGGCTTCGGTATCTTCAACGAAAATCTTGCTGCCTCATTCAAACTCAATGATCCTGCTTCAATTTACGTCGCAGAATTAGCTGCCATTCAGTATACTCTCGGGATCATTGACACCCTGCCCTCAGACCATTACTTCATCGTTTCGGATAGTCTCAGCTCCATTGAGGCCATCCGTGCGGCGAAGCCTGGAAAGCACTCACCGTATTTCCTGGGGAAAATACGGGAATATCTGAGTGCTTTATCTGAAAAATCTTACCAGATTACCTTGGTTTGGGTCCCGTCACATTGTTCTATTGCGGGCAATGAGAAGGCGGACTCTTTAGCCAAGGTGGGCGCATTAGAAGGCGACACTTACGAAAGACCAATTTGCTTCAACGAATTTTTCAGTATCTCTCGTCAGAGGACGCTCGATAGTTGGCAAACCTCATGGAGCAATGGGCATCTGGGACGGTGGCTACATACCATTATCCCGAAGGTATCAACGAATGCTTGGTTTAAGGGGTTGGATGTGAACCGGGACTTTATTCGTACGATGTCAAGGATCATGTCCAACCATTACTCGTTTGACGCGCATCTCCGTCGTATAGGGCTTGCTGAAAATAATCATTGTGTTTGTGAGAACGGCTATCACGACATCGAGCATGTTGTTTGGCTGTGCGCAGAGTACTGTGTTGCCAGGTCCCAACTAATAGATTCCCTTCGGGCCCGAGGTAGATCACCCTATGTGCCAGTCCGGGACGTCCTGGCAAGCCGTGACCACCCCTATATTTTTCTTATCTATATCTTTTTGAAAACCATTGATGTCCAAGTTTAATACATTTTACCCTCTCTCATTCACAGTAGAATCTCACCAACCTATCCCTGTATCTACAATATGGCATTGCTTCACGAGTCTTCGGTGCACACTCTTCTTGATAACCGTCTATCCAGAACATCATGACATACCGCACATGCAGATGATATAGAGTGCCAATAATTATCCGAAATATCGACCCTCCCCTCGCCCCTGCGATTACAGGCTGGAAACTACAACACTACAACAAAGTGTGCATATCCGCCACAATGATCAATCAGCAAACGACGATGTCAATTACACAATATGTATCCCACTTCCTACCTTTGTCCTTTACTTACATAAGAGGGGAGCAAGCCGCCCCTAAATTCGGCTTTCCCTTCCCCCACTAACATGTGACATGTAATATAAAAAAAATGAATTATCGGCCTCGTTAAGCTACAGCATTTGGGCCTAAATAAACGTATTTTAAGATAAAAAAAAAAATTTGTCCGTTACATACACACACACACAGAAATGTATAGAATTCGCTCAAACTTTGAAGATTTTTTCCGAGGCCTGGGGGGCCGAGTCTTATATACCAATCGACTCAGCTCGACGATTTGGGACAATGTCTGTGTGTGTGTGTGTCTGTGTGTGTGTATGTAACGGACAAATTCTCATTCGTGTTTCTCTGCAATGGCTGAACCGATCTTATCCAAACCAATTTTAAATGAAAGAACTAAAAAACAGTATGTACGCTATTAATTTGTTTTTGATTCTGATGTTTAGTTTTTAAGATATGAATGTTTGAATGCGTAAAAATGGCTTTCTTGCAGTTTTTATTAAATTATCTGCCGGAATTGACAATACAGATTAACAATTTGTTATGTTTTTAGACAGCTTTAACGAATACCTTTCGAACAAGCTATAGATTGTTGAAATCGGACTATTATCAAAAGAGATATTTAACATTAAATGCGGACGAAAGATGTCTATCATTTCCCATTGCCAGAAATATGACCAAAAACATGTAATCTATTATTAAAGCCAAAACGGCTTATTTTAGGTCAACAGTATCTTCGGAGAATTCAATGGAGGTAATATGCTCTTTCTTTTGGTATTGTGCTTTTGCTGATTAATCCCCCTATGAGTGAGATATTTTCACAAATTTTCTTGGAAGTGATTATAACGAAATGATGCCTTCGGCAAATTTGTAGCTCTTACTTTTGCGAATAACTTTACTGAAGACTTCAAATATCTATTTGAATACTTTAAAAGTTATGGCTTGTTGTTTGTGGATTACTCTTCGTCGCCTATTTATTGTTCAATATAGTAATAATCCATTGAAATAAGCCAAACATTATTTCGATAAAACGAATTTTGTATTTCATTTTTCTATCTACAACCGCTAGAAATAATAACCGAACACTTCCAAGTTGTCTGGAAGGAACTTGATAACTTATCAGTGCAAAAATGTTCATTTGTGCGAACTTTCTGACTGCAATTTTTCTAACTTGTGACCATCGGATCGATCTGAAACCTTTCGGAAAATGAAAAGCGAAATAAATAACTCCAAGCAACGGCGTAGCCAAGAGAAGGTTTTAACACCATACAGCCCCCCCACACAAAAAAAATATTGGATTGGAGTTGAAAATTTATTGATGCAAACTGATTTAATTCAATATTACAATAATATTATCTGATCCGTAGATTGATAACCTGTTATTGTAAACATCATGAGGACTTTTGATAAATTGTCGGAATGGGGTCCTGATATGTAACTGATCTATTGGTCTTGATTTCACAGTTGTCTAATAGCATCAATATCAAATTCATGCCTGAAAACATTCCAATAGAAAATTGCAGAGTTCTGTAATCAATCATAATCCTCAGATTTCTTTTCAAATTTTCAGCTTTTTTCCTACACAATATTACGAAAGCTTATTACACAATTTTTCCTAATAGGTTTGTGAAAATTATAAACTATTTGAAGTTTTTTATAGTTTTATTTTTTATTTAACCGTGATTTTTTAATAAATAGTGATCATCGCTTCACAACGTAGTCTATTTTTCATGGTTTGTGGTGAGCACGAACTCTCGAATGGCTGAACTGAAGATTATGGAATTTAAATTAATTTTTAGTATTCTTTACAGACCCGCTGGTGCCCTAAGACGATTTCGCTAGATTTTTAGAGCACTGTGCACCCAGTGCATTAACGCAAGTGACGGAAGGTTATCGAAAAGATTCGTGAAAATGAAAATTCCAGTAATGATGATGATTTTCCCAAACGGTTCATTTTCGAGAGGTTTTTATTTGTTCTTTGGCATTAGGATTAGCGATAATAATTCAAATCAAGGATACTACTGGAAGTCACCTTTAGAAAAAGTCGATGTCGAAGTAAAATTTGAAACTATGCACGCATGCACTTCAGAGATAGCGTGATATCAGGAGCTGCGATTTCATTTTCACGCTTTTTTGTGAAAAAGCGATACTTACAAATGTAAACATAAAGCTTTTTTCATACATGCGAATGAGGGCTTTGAAATGCGACAAATTAACCGAAAAATTTGAATTTTACGATATTGCTTTCTTAAACTACAGCAAAAAATACAACGGGCGAAACTGTATTTTTGTTTGTTTATTTAAAGTTTCGCCCTCCACGCTCCATGCAAACAAACAGGGCGATACTTTTTTTGCTAGCAGTTTAGAGGCGAAACGGTTATTTTCGTATTTTTTTAGGATTATCAAGCTGATACCAGCTGTAAATAGTAACAATGATCCCTATTGAAAAAACACGGACGAAATCGGTGGTGTAGAACGGTAATTATTGTAAAAAAAACGTAAGGGCGATACTTCAATGCTGATAGGTGGGACCGAAAAAGTAAACAATCGCCAAAAAGGCGATTCTATCATTTTGTCAATTTCAATAGCAAAAACAAATTAATTTAATTTAATTTAATTTAATAATTTCAAATACTTTATGAAGTTTTGGGTTTCGATCACTGAACCATGCAATCTAGGATGTAAAAACACAATAGTTCTTAAATAGGAAATAAAACCAAATCTGGAAATAATATAAATATGGTGGCGTGCTAATGGAAGAGGAACGTGGCGCAGGCGAATGAACCATGAGTTGTATCAGGTGCTGGAAGAACCATCCATCGCGCATACCGCAAAAATAGGACGTTTGCGGTGGGCTGTACACGTCGTGAGAATGTCAGACGACGACCCGGTGAAGATGGTTCCTGTAGGGCGACCCTACAGGAACAAGAAGGCGGGGCGTACAGTGAGTACGGTGGATCGACCAGATAGAGGACGACCTGCGGACCCTTCGAAGACTGCGAGGCTGGCGACAAGCAGCAATGGACCGATTGGAGCGGGGACGGCTTCTGCATACAGCAAGAGTGGCTCTAGCCTGAACGGTAAGATAAGTATATGCCCAAATATGTCATGTGAAAACTAAGAACAACTTTTGTGTAATGATATTATTGAAAATGCACATTCGTTGTATTGGTACGAACTTTCATGAAAAATAACGGATCAAAGACCAAAAATATCCACAAATTAGATCCAGAAAAAGAAGTCTCCGAAAGTACCCACTCTCGATGGGGAATGCAACTACAATGTGTATTCTAACTTATCGTCGTCCATATCTGCATATACTGAGTAGTTTGAATCATTTCTTTTTCACAGTATTGGTTTGTATAGGACTTATTTATCCATATTTCCTGCACGAGAATTCCGAACGAAACAATATGCAAGCTATAAGGATGAATGGAAAGAGACTGCATTGAAATCAACTGAATGCATGGTTTTATGCTATCGACATAACCTAGACATTTCACACTATTAACTTCAATGCAAATAAAAACTTTGAAATATCTACCTGTCTCATTCACGAATTGCATTCTCCCTCTGTCGTTCTCTGTTCAAGGGGCTTGAAAGCACATGTGACCTTGTCTCACTTTACTATATTCAATTGCGCATTAAAATACTGGACCAGTAAATTCTGTTCTGCACATAAATCTTTTTTCGGGAATATGTGACCAAAAAGTAAGCTTCGAATTCCAAAGCAAATTGAACGTTCCAGGTCCCTGATAACTAATTAAGGTCCAACAATAAAGTAGATACACCAGATAATCTTAAAACGACGCCGTCAAGTAAAGAAGCATGAAAACGAAAAGAATAAAACCAAAAAAGACGGAAGCCCTAGAAAGTCCATTGTATATTTATTGGCCTTTTCTTAGAAGATGGGATTTTCAAAAAAATTCAAAACTTTCTGATGCAATGGTTCTCAAATTCGTACAATCCGGTTTATTCATTTTCTTTATTCCAAAATGTTTTTAACTTCTCACCGCCACCACCTCCACCAACGTTTTTCTTCTCTCCGGTGGTAGCCGATTTGATTGGTCGTCCGATGCAGCTTCTCACGACCACGCACGTCTGTTATGCACTGAGTCTTAAACACGTCTGGCTTTGAGAAAAGCTGCGACACCCCTATTTACAGGTTTTATCATTAATGTTGATTCTCATTTAAAGTAGTTTTTGAACTATTTAAACAAATTTTATATAGCAAGCAACGTATCGGTAGCAAGCATTGAACGTTTTCCTTCCGATTTATGAAACAAGATTGGCAATCCGTTTAGTAGAAGAAAAGTTATTAAGGTTTAAAATGTACGTAACGCTTTTGCTAATATGCACTACTATCACTTTCTCGCTTGTTGTCGTGGCGTGCATGAGCCTTTCCTTTCCGTCCGGCTTCTAATGGCATAACCAAAACTAATATGCCGGCTTTCCCCCACCAACTGCTCTCGTCAAGCAACCCAATACGAATAATCATAGGAACAAACATGTAGTGGACCTATATATAAACTTTTCATTATTTTATTGTTCGGTTGCTGCACCATATTGACGGCTGTGTGCGGGATGGGCTGAAAATTTTCACTTTTTCGAGTCGTTTGCGAAAGATTATTCAAAACACTATTTTTCCGTTGATAATGAATGTCCTACATATTCCAAAATTTAATACAACATTGGTACAAATATTTTCGACAAAATGCCGAAGAAATTGATTAAATCCATTCAGTACAACAAAAGATATAAGCGTTCAAAATCTTACATTTTTTTTCTTCCGAAATTTTGAAAAGGGCCCCTATATTGAAAGGTAAGTCGTTAGCACGACAAAAAATGCATTGCCTTATTTTAACAGTGTGCTCAGAAGAACCTGAATGCTAGCAAAGTTCCACCTTTAAGTGTAAAAACATAATTCCAGATTCCACCGTTTTATGCGCACCAATGATATTTTAGGAGCATGGAGATATAGAGAACAGTAGATAAAATTTGAACAAAATTAAGACGCTTTTGAAAGATGCTGGGTAATGCAGCAAAACTGAACAAACTCCTGTACAAAGACTGGTTTTTACCAACAAATTTGCACCCTAGTGAGAAATTTTGGTTTTTACCAAATTTTCCTCCTTAGGGTGAAATATAGCATAGTGCATAAAACTGAACAGGTTTTTTCTGTCACAGATATATTTGTTTCTTCTTTTTTTCTTCACTCATTCTGGAGTATGCTTGATGTAATATTGAATAAACCTGTTTGCTCGTTAGCATCTTGTGGGATATATTTGGCCTAAATTTCAACTTTATATTTGATCAAACTCGTCCAGTCATTTGATTTCGATTGAGAATCCTGATTGACAGTTTCATGAAGGATAGAAAAATGATTCGATGAGATTTATGTTCAAGTTTGTTAACTTTTGGGAATCGCTGTACATTGAACAGAAATCGCAATAGTAAATGAGAAATAAAGGTTTTGTCTATTGTACGAAGATAGCGATCTCAATATAAAAGTAGATATAGAAAGTATAGCCTTTACCCCAAAGACGTGTTGCTGTTAATGTCCTCAGATTCTAAACTGAACTGGCAACTCTGTCTTCTTGATATGTTGTCTTTGCTCTTATCCCATATTATGAGGGAAATCTTCAATAATCAGACTTTTTTTTATTCATTTCGTTTATTTGATAAGCACAAATGCGTTAGCTTGGCGGTGCCAAATTCTTTTGTTTTTACATTTTGGATATTTTAAAACTAGGAGGTTACAATTTTGAAATATTTTTTTTTAAAAGGAAAATTTTACAGCTATCTTAAGACTAGAAATAAGATTCTATATACAAGAGAGGGGGCAAAAGATTGCTTTTAAGAAAAAAATTTAAAACAAGAAATTCAATAGTAATAATTTTTAGGAAATATTTACAGTTATCTTAAAACTGACAATATAGTTTGGTACACAGAAGGGGGGACAAATATTTATGAAAAATTTCACAGATGTTTTAAAACTAGGGATACAATTCTATTTACAAGATGGGGACAATAGTTTTAACAAAGAGTAGAAATTACAACTATCTTAAAACTAGGAATACAGAATACAAATTTGAACTTTTTTAGCGGAGACTTATGCTTGGTCAAGATGTTCAGAGGGGGGCTGTAGAAGCAGTTGTATCAAGGACAGGGGAGAGAAAGCGTAGATGGTGGGAGAGAAGAGCAAAACTTGCAACTTTCGGGCAAACGGGAGATCAGCGAAAGATTACCGCCTCAGTCTAGTAGGTCGGATTGGCGGATGGTATTCTTCGGACCCGCGGGGAATCCTTCAAAAGTCATCGGACCTTGAGTCGCTCTCGCTTCAGTTTCCGTAGTGGTAAGTGCGACGGCGGTTACATAGTTGCAGTCTGGAGCTGATCGGTCCCACAAGGCAGGAGAAAGCTTCTAAAACGAGAAATAAAAAGAGAGGGGCTAAATTGGGATATTTGTCGTTTTTATGAAAGTATAAATAAGGGACATATAGGGGAAATCACGATTTGCCAGTATATCTCGGACTGGGACATTGGGTGGTCTACCTCGGGCCTGAAGGGAATCCTTTAGCTGAGACCTGGCGTCCAAGTACCCGGCGCATACTCAGACAACGTGCTCGATGTCGTGATAGCCCTCGTCACAAGCGCACAGACTACTCTCCGCAAGCCCAATACGCCGCAAATGCGCATCCAAGGTGTAGTGGTTGGACATAAGTCGGGACATTACACGAATAAAATCCCGACCCACATCCATCCCTCTGAACCAAGGCTTCGTAAATACCTTTGGGATAATGGAATGTAGCCATCGTCCAAGTTCACCATTGCTCCACGAGGTTTGCCAACTGTTGAATGTCCTCTGACAACAAATACTAAAAAATTCGTTGAAGCAGATTGGTCTTTCGTATATGTCACCATTTAATGCGCCCACCTTTGCTAATGAGTCGGCCGTTTTTATTGCCCGGGATAGAGCAATGAGAGGGGACCCAAACAAAGGTAATTTGATAAGATTTTTCAGATAACGTACACAAGGACTCCCGTATCTTCCCCAGGAAATATGGGAATTGCTTTTTGGGCTTCATCGCACGAAGAGCCTCGATGGAGCTGAGGCTGTCCGAAATGATGCAGTAGTGATCTGTGGGCAGAGTGTCGATGATCCCAAGGGTGTACTGAATTGCAGCTAACTCTGCGACGTAAACTGAAGCGGGATCATTGAGCTTGAATGAAGCGGTGATAGTATTGTTGAAGACACCGAAGCCAGTGGACCCATCGAGATTTGATCCGTCAGTGTAGAACATTTTGTCACAGTCGACTTCTCGGAATTTATTATAAAATATATTGGGGATCACTTGCGGGCGTATATGGTCCGGGATTCCACGAATCTCTTCCTTCATGGATGTGTCGAAGAATACAGTAGAATCAGAAGTATCTAGGAAACGAACACGGTTGGGAGTATATGAATAAAGATTAATGCTCTGTGCCATGTAGTCGAAGTACAAGGACATAAATCGGGTTTGAGAATTAAGCTCGACAAGCCTCTCGAAGTTTTCAATCACCAACGGGTTCAGAATGTCGCATCGGATGAGTAATCGGTATGAGAGTTCCCAAAATCGATTTTTTAGCGGAAGAACGCCCGCCAGCACTTCGAGACTCATCGTATGGGTCGAGTGCATGCAACCCAAGGCAATGCGCAAGCAACGATACTGGATTCTCTCCAGTTTGATGAAGTGTATGTTCGCAGCGGAGCGGAAACAGAAACACCCGTACTCCATCACCGACAATATCGTTGTTTGGTATAACCTGATCAGGTCTCCTGGGTGAGCACCCCACCATGTTCCAGTTATTGTTCGGAGAAAATTGATCCTTTGTTGGCATTTCTGTTTCAAATACCTAATGTGACATCCCCAGGTACCTTTAGAGTCGAAGTGAATTGGCAAGACAATCGTCAATGTCATTCACGTAGAAATTGTAGAGCAGGGGACTTAGACATGAGCCCTGGGGAAGACCCATGTAGCTAAATCGCGATATTGTTAAATCGCCATGCGAAAAGTGCATGTGCTTTTCAGACAACAGGTTTAGCAAAAAGTTATTTAAAATTGGCGAAAGACCATGCTGGTGCAGCTTCTCTGACAGAATGTTGATAGAAACTGAGTCAAAAGCCCCCTTAATATCCAAGAAGACTGATGCCATTTGCTCTTTGTTAGCATAGGCCATTTGGATTTCTGAAGATTTCTGTTCGACCCTTTGCCTTTGCGGAAGCCAAATTGTGTATCTGACAGTAAGCCATTTGCTTCAACCCAATTGCCGAGGCGAAACAAGATCATTTTCTCCAACAACTTCCGAATACAGGACAGCATTGCAATCGGCCGATACGAGTTTTTTTTTCCTGGAGGCTGGTTTTCCTGGTTTTTGGATGGCGATGACCTTCACTTGCCTCCAGTCATGAGGGACAATGTTACCCTCAAGAAACTTGTAAAATAAATTCAACAAGCGCCTTTTTGCAGTGTCAGGTAGATTCTTCAGCAAGTTGAATTTGATTCTGTCTAACCCTGGGGCGTTATTGTTGCATGATAAGAGAGCAAGTGACAACTCCACCATCGAAAACGGTGTTTCGTTCGCGGTATCGTGAGGAGACGCGGCGCGGCACGTTTTCTGTACCGGGACAGAGTCCGGACAGATCTTCTTGGCGAAAGCAAATATCCAACGGTTTGAATATTCCACGTTCTCGTTGATACTATTACGGTTACGCATACGTCGAGCCGTACCCCAAAGAGTGCTCATCGCTGTTTCTCTCGTTAACCCGTCGACGAACCGGCGCCAATAACTGCGTTTTTTGGCTTTCATTAGACTCTTCATTCGCCTTTCTAACGACGCGTACTGTAGATAGCTAGCGGGTAACCCATCTTCCCGGAAGGCCTTATATGCAGTGGACTTTTCCGCGTACAGCTCTGAGCACTCTTTATCCCACCACAGGGTGGGAGACCGTCCATGGGTATTCGCGCTGGGTACTGGTTTAGTCTGAGCTTGATTCGCACTGTCGAGAATCAAGCCAGCCAAAAACCTGTACTCTTCCTCCGGAGGAAGTTCTTGAGTGGATTCGATTTTAACGGATATCGCGGTCGCGTAACTCTTCCAATCAATGTTCCGTGTGAGGTCATACGCGACATTGATTGTTTCCGATGGTCTTGAACCGTTAGCAATTGAAATCACGATAGGCAAATGATCGCTACCGTGGGGATCAGGGATCACCTTCCACATACAATCTAACTGTAACGATGTCGAGCAAAGCGATAAATCCAACGTGCTTGCGCGTGCTGGTGGTGTAGGAATCCGCGTCATTTCTCCCGAGTTTAAGATGGTCATGTTGAAATTGTCGCAAAGATCTTGGATTAATGTTGATCTATTATCATCATGAAGACAGCCCCATACCGTACCGTGCGAGTTAAAGTCTCCCAGAACTAGCCGCGGAGCCGGTAAGGATTCCGTGATATTACAAAGCGTTCGGTGCCCTACCGAGGCTCTAGGAGGAGTGTAGATGGAAGCAATGCAAAGGTTTTTACCTTTGATTAAAACTTGACAAGCGACAATTTCAATGCCTGGTGTCGAAGGGAGGTGAATTCGGTTGAAAGAATAGCACTTTTTGATCCCCAAAAGTACTCCTCCATAAGGGTTTTCTCGATCCAGACCTGAAGGAATCTATTTTCGGGAGGATACTTCTGCAATTCCACTGTAGGACAGTGATCGAATCAGTGACCTCGTTTGATGACTTAGCCATCGAAGGATACGATCGCTGCAAGGAGGGGCCATTTAGCAGTCAACTGTTTCAAAAATGTTTGCACCATAGGGAGAAAATGTATCAGAATGCTTTTAAGAGGATCAGTAACATTGAAAGCTGTAAAAATTAAGTCCACTATGTCAGAAAATTTCATTAGTCCGCTACTGGACTGAGTATCTGTTTGAAAAAAGGGGACACTTGGGGTTTTTGGTGTCCCTGGAAGTGGTGGATACTCCTTGTTAGAATTAAAATTTCCAAGTCCTGGAGCAACTTGCTGCGGCTGTAGTGCATCACTTCCATTGGATTTATTGATTGTAATTGGCGTACTCTGAGTGGACGACACCTTGGCACCCTTACGAGGCAATCTAGGGGAGGCTAGATTTTTCCTCTTCCTGGACTCCCCTGAGTTAACCAAAGATGTTCCCTCTTGTGGGTCGTCAGATTCTTGCTCAACGCCAGCCAAAAGAGCAAAGGAATTTTCGAAAGGGACAGATGGCGAAGCATTCTTAAGGATTTCTGCATAAGAGCGCTTCGAGTGTTCCTTAAGGGAGCGCTTAATTTTATCCCCGCGCTGTTTGTACGCGGGGCATGATTTAAGATCATGCGGAAGGCCCCCGCAGTAAATACACTTTTCAGTTTCTCCACCGCAAGAGTCATCCTCATGTTCTCCCTCGCATTTGCCGTACCTTTTCTTATTGCCACAATAGGTGGCTGTGTGGCCCAGCTGCTTGCAATTGCTGCAGTTCATTACCCGCGGTACAAACAGGCGAACAGGTAGACGAACCTTATCCAGGAGGAGATAGTTGGGGAGGGAAGACCCGGAGAAAGTCACCCGAAGCGAGTCTGTCAATGAATAGGTTGTCTTATTATTCTCAGTTTTTGCGGAATACAATTGCTTGCATTCCAGAATCTTCACATGTTCAAGTGAGGGGTCCTTAAAGCAACCAACTCCGTACTTCAACAAGTCTTCGCACTTCAAACCCGGTTCGGCGACGACCCCGTCGATCTCCACTGCTAAACAAGGAATATTCGCTTTAAATTGCTTTGTAAAACGTTCGCTGCGAGCAATCTGGTTTGCCTGGTCGAGGTCATTCACTAATATGCGTATCTTATTAGCTCTAACACGTGTTATCTGAGCTACGGCCGGGTAGTTAGCAGTCAGCTCCCGTGAGATTTCTAAAATATTAAGCGATTTCGTGATGGGCCGGAAATAGACCACCCAGGGTCCAGTCGAACTGGCTGGGTATGTTTTAATACGAGGAGGACTGGGGGAGTGAGGGGAGGGAGTAATTTCGGGTTTATCCGATGTATCCATGGGAATATCATTCCCATCCAATGTTACTTCGCCCTCGGCCATTTAGGCACGAGGATAGCACGTGGTGTAAACGAGAGATGAAACTTATATTCAGGGGAAAGGGATCTAAGAAGTAGCGACCGATCGGGGGAAAGGGAAATGAAAAAAAAAGATACTTAGCTTATTTAGCGACTTGTCCGGTTATTCCACTATTCACTTCACCTACCTAGGCACCGGCGAACAAAGCCAGCCTCAAACAATGGTTGACCTTCACAATATATATATATATGAGCATAAGCATGAGCATGAGCATGATGACCGCACAATTCGTAGTTGCTACTCCGTGATTGACCAGAACAATCGAAATTGCACAGAGAATCAACAGATGGGGCCTGGGAGTAGCTATCCATCCTCAATGTGCAAAACTCGAGAGTTCTATATTTTAAAATGTCAATAACGGCGCCGGCCACGTCCTTACAGTCATCGGGGAAGGAAAGGAATGTTAGTGTGGCAAACGTTGTTATGGAGACCGTGTATACCTCTGCATCTCCACGTTTGCCATGGGAAGGTGTTTTTGTTAGTGGGATGGGGTAAAGCGTTACACAAATCAGGATTCACCTTGATAAGCGATACGATCTATGCAACTCTCTGGAGTGTTATCATTTGTTTGTTGCTCTGGGCAGCCGGCTGCCGAGAATTTGTGATAGATTTATCGTTTGTTGAATTATTTCGGAAATACTTAGTTTGTAACAAAAATGCAACTTCAACTCCGGGCAACCGGTTGCCGGGAGTGTTGCTTATGCTTAAATGAATCAATTTTTGGAGGTGACATGAACGAATTTATTATTTCTTGCTTCTTCCTTTCGGCGAAACACAACCGTCCAAGAATAATACAATATAACATAACGCCTAGACCAAGATTTCGTAATATAACATTTATAGTTAATCATCATTGATACTACTATAGTAAATGAAACGACAGCTACGTATTGCTTTTTCTTCACGAACGATTGAATAAAATACCGATTTTTAAGCAATGAATATTCGCGCGGGTTTTTATGCTAACTGGAATGCATTTTGAGCGGCACCACCCAAGTACCTAAAACGACCGGCTTTGTATGTCAGATATACAACCGATGACGCGCGCTTTACACTAACTACCAGAAATAGAGGCAACACCGAATACAAGCAGAACGACAAAAATACAATCCACTGATTATAGCTAGAATAAGCAGAAAATGCAAAAAAATGAAGTAGATAATCATGTTCTGGTCCCTCCCAAGACAATAATGATATTATTATGCGCATGATAGGCCAAGTAATAATATATCCTGATTCCTCTACGTACAATAACGGCGGTCAACATCCTCCCGCCCGCAACACCTCAATAGTCTCCAACCTGGCCACGCCATACGTTTGTCCAATGAGTTGTGAAATTACTTACGGGACGCTGTCTACAAACTGGTGTAAACAACCACCGTCAACATAAGGGCTATCAACGTATCATAAGCAAGACAAATAAGGCCACCTTTTTCAAACTTCCAGTAGTGGCTCCACATATTAATATTCTTGTGATGAATAGAATAAAAACAAGGAAGCATATAACAAGAATCACGAATATATGAAAAATATAAAAATAATGAAAAAATGTACACATTGAACATAATGAGGTCCATATACTATGTGGACAATTCATGGGTAGAGGGGTATGCAAAAGTCCACGATTGTTCGAGGCATTTAAAAAAAAATTATAAAAGGGAAAAATAAATTTGCATTTTCAGTATTTACTTTCAATTATGTAAACAAATTTGTGGAGAACGCAGACATCGTTGACGTTGACAAAGCAATCTAAGTGACTGTAGCAGTCCTGAAAGAGTTCCTCGTTTGACCCAGTTTCGTTATCTTGAGTCACCGAGTCCCGGTCAAACCACTCGAAACCTGATTCGGAATCCTGAACGGAGCCAGTACGGACCCCAAATCAAATGCAACAACCGATTCTGAGTCGGAATCGGTTGTTGCACCCGACCCGGAATCCATAATGACTCCATTCAGAAATCCGAACCGGCCCCGGAATGAGTTTAACTGGGGTAGAGTTCGCGCCAATCTATGAGTATATCAACTATAAGCATAACCGGGTGAGTATTCGATCGCTCCAAATGACAAAAAGAAACAACGCAAATATTTCACACAGATATGTATGCTCAAGCCAACACTAACACCAGTATACAGTACAAACCGAACGAAACCGAAAAAGATGCCCAAAACACGATTCACACGATGCATCAGCCTCCCTCAACGAAATACAGTGTCCGCGTCAAGTCACTGTTCCGCCATAACAAGTTAAAGGCTACCTCCCATGTGCGCGTTTACACGATTTGCATGTCAAAACCCTCCATGTAGTTGCTGTTGTGTGGGAACGCCTCGATAGGAACCACAGGGAACCAACCTTGCCGCCTCGTTGAATTGGTAGTGTGAAAAGCGCTCCCATGTGTGTACCATGCGGATACTGTAGACACTAAAGAGGGTGTAATCAAAAACATCGGCGCACACCACTACAGCTAGAACTACTCAACATCAAACACTCCATCCACCTGAAATGAATGTCTTCTTTAAACCATTTATATACCTAAATGATCATCGCAAGAAGCAAAACATTTTCGCATCGCTATAAATGCCTGTAATATTAAATATACGGAACATGTGTACTTAGCTGCCATGTTTCATTCCACCACCATCAAGGAATAAACACGCAATCTTCGGTACGATTGAGATTCGTTGATTTCCACCTCTTGCATTTACACTATGGCACAAACACACATATACAATTCTTCAATTTTTCAATTCCTTTTTCTTTCCACTTTTCAACAAAATGAGTAACTACCCGACGCCTGACATTCGACCGGTTTGCTTACGAAAGCACTTGATTTGTCCTAGCTTTAACGAGATGAATCCGATGGCGTTAGCACAGAAAAAAATGATACACAAACTTCCCCGTAACGATGGTTACGTTAATCAGCGACACACATGTAAACGAAATTTGGATCCGCGCACGAAAAGTATAAATAAAGGTGAAAAGAACGGAAGACGACCGGTTGACCTTCACAATATATATAGTGATTTACTCTATGCACAGCACAAGAAAAACTGATTGTGATAATAATCAGACTTGTATTACTTTGATAATTTACTGAATGTATGGTCCAGCCTGCTATTTTCTTGTTCGTTTTCTGTTGTGATCCGTGTACAACGAGTAACGACTCCGGAATTTCTTCTAAAAGGAAATTATGGAACATGGTTTTGTTCTTTTTTCTATGATTATTTGGATTGTGTTCGATGTGGAAATAAAATTTGAGGACAAGCAAAAATCTACATCTATAAATTCTGAATAAATGAATCTACCCCAAAAGATAACAAACATGGATCCAAAGCTCGAAGAGCTTTTTTACATTTCTTATAAAAGAAATGTATAGAATTCGCTCAAACTTTCAAGATTTTTTCCGAGGCCCGGAGGGCCGAGTCTTATATACCAATCGACACAGCTCGACGATTTGGGACAATGTCTGTGTGTGTGTGTCTGTGTGTGTATGTAACGGACAAATTCTCATTCGTGTTTCTCAGCAATGGCTGAGCCGATCTTATCCAAACCAATTTTAAATGAAAGAACTAAAAACAGTATGAACGCTATTAATTTGTTTTTGATTCTGATGTTTAGTTTCCAAGATATGAATGTTTGAATTCGTAAAAATGGCGTTTTTTGCAGTTTTTTTAAAATTATCTGCCGAAATTGACAATATATTAACAATTTATATGTTTATATAGACAGCTTCAACGAATACCTTTCGAACAAGCTATAGATTGTTGAAATCGGACTATTATCAAAAGAGATATTTAACATTAAATGCGGACGAAAGATTTTTATCATTTCCCATTGCCAGAAATATGACCAAAAACATGTAATCTATTATTAACGCCAAAACGGCTTATTTTAGGTCAATAGTATCTTCGGAGAATTTAATGGAGGCAATATGCCCTTCCTTTTGGTATTGTGCTTTTGCTGATTAATCCCCCTACGAGTTAGATATTTTCACTAATTTTCTTGGAAGTGATTATATCGAAATAATGTCTTCAGCAAATTTGCAGCTATTACTTTTGTGAATAACTTTACTGAAGACTTAAAATATCTCTTTTGAATACTTTCAAAGTTATGGCTTGTTGTTTGTGGATTACTCATTGTCGCCTATTTATTGTTCAATATAGTAATAATCCATTGAAATAAGCCAAACATTATTTCGATAAAAACGAATTTTGTATTTCATTTTTCTATCTACAACCGCTAGAAATAATCACCGAACACTTCCAAGTTGTCTGGAAGGAGCTTGATAACTTATCAGTACAAAAATGTTCATTTGTGCGAACCTTCTGACTGTAATTTTTCTAACTTATAACCATCGGATCGATCTGAAACATATCGGAAAATGAAAGCGAAATAAATAACTCCAAGCAACGGCGTAGCCAAGAGAAAAATTATTGGATTGAAGTTGAAAATTTATTGATGCAGACTGATTTAATTCAATATTACAATAACAATTATCTAATCCGTAGATTGATAACCTGTTGTTGTAAACGTCATGAGGACCTGTCGGAATGGGGTCCTGATATGTAACTGATCTATTGGTCTTAATTTCACAGTTGTCTATTAGCATCAATATCAAATTCCTGCCTGAAAACATTCCAATAGAAAATACCAGAGTTCTGTAATCAATCATAATCCTCAGATTTCTTTTCAAATTGAGCTCGCTTTTGTAGAGATGCACTGTAACAAGGGTCTTTATTTAAAAGAAAGCGAAGTTAAAATTAATTTAATGTCTATGAAACATAGAACTGCTCACCAAAAAAATGCATAACTTTCAACATTTGCTAAAAATGTTTTTGCCTTTCTCATTCACTCTAAAGTTCGTCAATCTAATCCCGACCGGGAGGGCCGAGTGTCATATGCCAATCGACTCAGTTCGTCGAGATCGGAAAATGTTTGTGTGTGTATGTATGTGTGTGTATGCGGAAAAATGTGATTCCTGTTAATCAGAGATGGCTGGATCGATTTGCACAAAGTTAGTCTCAAATGAAAGGAACAATCTTCCCACCGGCTGCTGTTGAATGTTTTATTGATTGGACTTCCGGTTCCAGAGTTACGAGTTGAAGAGTGCAATCACACAGCAAATTCCCATATAAACTGAAATGAAAAAATTTCAAAATCAAATTTGTATTTTTGATGCCAAATGACTTTAAAATGCATGAAACATTGAGATGTTTGACAAAAATTGACTTCTTTGGATTTTGGTACATTTTTGCCTTTCTCATATAGAAAGGTTATGCAATCACTCTAAAAATCGACAATCATACCGGCCCGGAGGGAGTATGCAGTGAGGGGTTGCTACTTTAAAATTAAAACTAGTTTAAATTTTTTAACAAGTTGAAAATTTTCGGCAGAACCTGGACCTCCCGGATCTTGGAGATCCGCAGCTGGTTTCAAGCGATGTTTCAGTATCACATAGTATCTCAAGATCGTGGCTGTCGATCCATTGTATGTATGTGCAAATCGTAATATTCATTTCCACCACTGTATTGAACATAACCAGTCATGGAATCGTAGTCTGGACAAATGAGACAAGCACAATTGCACCACTAGATGGATTAAGACAGGTTTTTCTGGGAATGCGTCGAGTTGAGACGAAAACGTAATATGATTAATAACGAGGATAACACTTTCCGAATGTAGAGAGAAATTTATGAAAAATGACGATTTCCATTCGACTCTAGCAGGTTCTGATCGATTTTGATGAGCATTTGATTTTTGTTGTATGACCAATTATATGTATAGGTCAAATGTTTAAAAATAGTAATTTAAGGTCAAGATAAGATCATTTTGAAACCGCCAATTTAGGAGGTTTAGTATCTTCGATGAGTTTTACAAACGTTAAACAGCGCATCATTTGATAAAATAATTTTAACGGTATATCGTCCAAAATTAAATTTTGGTGAATTTTCTCGCGTTAATATTCATGACTACAATAAAGTCTCAACAAATTCGCTAAAGACACGAACTCTGTTACTATTTTCTGAAAAATAATTCTGCATAAAAAACTTTAAAACTTCAAAAATTACGGTTTCGGAATTATGCCGTTTGGACAGTATGATCGATTTTCACCAAACCCCCACCAAACCGAATTTCTGGCTACGCCGCTGATTTCAAGTAAGTAGAAACAAAGTCGTTCTACACTCGTTCACAAGAAACTTTTTCGAATGCTGAATATATATTATAATACATTGAAACCCCGATTTTATCAGCCAAATATGAACATATGTTTGACGGGCTCTAGCAGACGAACAAGACTGAATTCGAGTAAATCCTTTCTTGAGCATGTTTTCCTTATCATGAAGATGGAAATATGAAAAATTCATCATAATCAGAAATAGTTATCAGACTACATCAAGGGACGGGAAGAATATTTTAACTGCTTCAGTTTATTATAAAGAAAAAAAATTGCCCGATTTAGTCAATGTCCCCATTTTGTCAGCCTAAAATACGCCATGAGACTGATAAAAATGGGTCTTTATTGTATGTATTATTCACTGTGTTTCACATTAATAGGTACATTTCATTTTTGGAGATTTTTTTATTGCATCGAACTACAACAATTTTAGGTAGTTTTCAAGGGGTTATTTTATAGACTTCTTCCAAAATTTGGCGAACCCATTCCAATTCGTATACCAATTAATTGTTATACTTAAGGATTCATATGTTGCAGATAGAGAAAATACTGAAATTTTCAGCTTTTTTCCTACACAATATTTCGAAAGCTTATTAAACAATTTTTCCTAATAAGTTTGTGAAAATTATAAACTATTTGAAATTTTTTAATAGTTTTATTTTTTATTTAACCGTGATTTTTTTTAATAAATAGTGACCATCGCTTCACAACGTAGTCTATTTTTCATGGCTTGCGGTGAGCACGATCTCTCGATTTGCTGAACTGAAAATTATGGAACCCGGCAGGGGATTTTGGTCCCTCCGTCCCCATCTTCTTACGGCTGAGAATGTTGATGAACTACGCACCAACTGGCAGTATTGGACTCGCCAACGTCTAAATTTCCCGTCATGGATAAGCTGGTGGTTAGCGTGTGCAAAACCCAAAATAAAATCTTTCTTCAGGTGGAAATCGAGTTTAGCCTACAACGAATTTAACCGCAAGCATCAACGACTGTATACACAACTTTTACAAGCCTACGACAACTACTTTCGAGACCCAAACATGCTGACAACCATCAACCGTTTAAAAGCAGAGATGTTGATGCAACAACGAGAATTCACGTATATGTTCGTGCGCATCAACGAAACACACATCGCTGGCGAACCTCTATCGACGTTCCAGCTTGGGGAGAGGAGGAGAAAAAGAACAACGATCACACAGCTACGCAACGAACGGAATGAAAATATCGATCGCTCCGAAGACATCGAGCAACACCTCTTGCAGTATTTCCAGACTCTGTATGCGCGGGAAGAGACGCTTGAAGACAGGAACGACGACTTTGGCTGTGAGAGAGTTATTCCTGAAAACGATGAGTTGAACGAAGCCTGTATGAGCGAAATTACAACGACCGAAATATATGCGGCAATCAAAACCAGCGCATCGAGAAAATCTCCAGGACCCGACGGCATCCCAAAAGAATTCTATCTCCGCACATTCGATGTTATCCACCGAGAAATCAACCTCGTTATGAACGAAGCCCTGATGTCGACTGCACCAGCTGAGTTCGTGGAAAGTGTGATCGTTCTCGTGAAAAAGAAGGGGACAGATGACACTATTCGCTCATACAGGCCCATATCGCTGCTTAACTACGATTTCAAACTCCTCTCGCGCATTATCAAAGCGAGAATTGAAACTGTAATGCGAAACCATCGAGTTCTAAGCGGCGTGCAAAAATGCTCCAACGACGATCGCAATATCTTCCAAGCCACTCTTTCGTTAAAGGATAGAATCGCTCAGCTGATTCACAATAAACAGAGAGCCAAGCTAATATCATTCGATCTAGATCACGCGTTCGATCGGGTCGATCGAAGGTTCCTGTTCGGCAATATGTGCGCGCTCGGATTCAATCGGAGGTTAGTTGATCTACTCTCCCGGTTTTCCGAGATGTCGTCGTCTCGCTTACTCGTAAACGGACGTCTTTCCGTCGCCTTTCCTATACAACGATCGGTACCGCAAGGAAGCCCTATTTCAAGCTGTTTATTTAGCACATACCTACAACCACTTCTTACAAAGATTGAGCGAGAATGTGGCAATGATCTTGTTTTTTTTTTGTTGTAGCTTACGCTGACGATATAAGTGTTATAGCTACAACCGTACAAAAAATTGAGGTCATACACGATTTGTTTACCCTTTCTCTCGTGTTTCTGGTGCGAAACTAAACCTCAACAAAACAACGGCGATAGACGTTGGTTTTATGAATGGAAACGCTCTCAACGTGTCATGGCTACGAACAGAAAACAGTACTAAAATTCTGGGTGTAATCTACACCAATTCAATTCGCTTGATGATTAAGCAGAATTGGGATGAGCTGGTGGGAAAATTTAGTCGTTTGGTATGGCTACACGGGATGCGATCATTAACACTTCTGCAAAAAGTTACGCTGCTGAACACATTCGTAACAGCAAGGATATGGTACCTCGCCTCTATCCTACCTCCGTCCAACGCCCATACAGCAAAGCTAACAGCAACAATGGGTACTTTCCTATGGCGAGGAATCCCGGGTCGCTTACCTATCCAGCAACTAGCACGAAATTATGAAGAAGGAGGATTAAAACTGCAACTACCAGCATTCAAATGCAAATCCCAGCTAATCAACAGGCATTTGAAGGAAATTGATTCCATTCCCTTTTACAAATCATTCATGTTCCCAAACCCAGTAAACCCTCCTGCAGATTGTCCCTGCCTGAAAGTAATTGTGCAGAACGTCCCACATCTTCCTCCACAAATTCAGCAAAACGTCTCAGCTAACACCATCAATCAATTCTATGTAAAAAACACAGACGAGCCCAAAGTTGAGCGAGATAACCGTCACGCGGATTGGCCTCGAATATGGAGAAACATCCATAGAACGAAAGGTCTCTCATCTCAACAACGAACCGAATTGTTTCTACTAGTAAACAGAAAAACGATACATAGACGCCTCATGTATGTGATGCGACGAGCGGATGGAGAAAACTGCCTTCACTGCAACACGGCAATCAAAACGGTGGAGCACAAATTCTGTGAGTGTCCACGAGTAGGAGAGGCATGGACACTACTACAACGAAGGATAGCGACAATACTACACGGATGGCGAAGAGTGTGCTTCACGGACCTAGCACAACCAATGTTGAATGGAATACACCGAAACACAAAAGCGTCAATTCTTAGACTTTTCGCAGTTTATTTAAAATACATTACCGAAAGTGAAAATGTAGTTAACTTACAGGCACTACAATTTTACTTAGAAAATGAACTGTAAATATTTTATAAATAAACTAAAACACTAATTTTACAAAAAAAAAGCTGAATATCTATTATAATACATTGAAACCTCGATTTTATCAGCCAAATATGAACATATGTTTGATGGGCTCTAGCAGACGAACAAGACTGAATTCGAGTAAATCCTTTCTTGAGCATGTTTTCCTTACCATGCAGATGGAAATATGCAAAAATGAAAAATTCATCATAATCAGAAATAGTTATCAGACTACATCAAGGGACGGGAAGAATGTTTAAACAGCTTCAGTTTATTATAAAGAAAAAAAATTGCCCGATTTAGTCAATGTCCCCATTTTGTCAGCCAAAAATACGCCATGAGACTGATAAAAATGGGTCTTTATTGTATGTATTATTCACTGTGTTTCACATTAATAGGTACATTTCATTTTTGGAGATTTTTTTATTGCATCGAACTACAACAATTTTAGGTAGTTTTCAAGGGGTTATTTTATAGACTTCTTCCAAAATTTGGCGAACCCATTCCAATTCGTATACCAATTAATTGTTATACTTAAGGATTCATATGTTGCAGATAGAGAAAATACTGAAATTTTCAGCTTTTTTCCTACACAATATTTCGAAAGCTTATTAAACAATTTTTCCTAATAAGTTTGTGAAAATTATAAACTATTTGAAATTTTTTAATAGTTTTATTTTTTATTTAACCGTGATTTTTTTTAATAAATAGTGACCATCGCTTCACAACGTAGTCTATTTTTCATGGCTTGCGGTGAGCACGATCTCTCGAATTGCTGAACTGAAAATTATGGAACCCGGCAGGGGATTTTGGTCCCTCCGTCCCCATCTTCTTACGGCTGAGAATGTTGATGAACTACGCACCAACTGGCAGTATTGGACTCGCCAACGTCTAAATTTCCCGTCATGGATAAGCTGGTGGTTAGCGTGTGCAAAACCCAAAATAAAATCTTTCTTCAGGTGGAAATCGAGTTTAGCCTACAACGAATTTAACCGCAAGCATCAACGACTGTATACACAACTTTTACAAGCCTACGACAACTACTTTCGAGACCCGAACATGCTGACAACCATCAACCGTTTAAAAGCAGAGATGTTGATGCAACAACGAGAATTCACGTATATGTTCGTGCGCATCAACGAAACACACATCGCTGGCGAACCTCTATCGACGTTCCAGCTTGGGGAGAGGAGGAGAAAAAGAACAACGATCACACAGCTACGCAACGAACGGAATGAAAATATCGATCGCTCCGAAGACATCGAGCAACACCTCTTGCAGTATTTCCAGACTCTGTATGCGCGGGAAGAGACGCTTGAAGACAGGAACGACGACTTTAGCTGTGAGAGAGTTATTCCTGAAAACGATGAGTTGAACGAAGCCTGTATGAGCGAAATTACAACGACCGAAATATATGCGGCAATCAAAACCAGCGCATCGAGAAAATCTCCAGGACCCGACGGCATCCCAAAAGAATTCTATCTCCGCACATTCGATGTTATCCACCGAGAAATCAACCTCGTTATGAACGAAGCCCTGATGTCGACTGCACCAGCTGAGTTCGTGGAAAGTGTGATCGTTCTCGTGAAAAAGAAGGGGACAGATGACACTATTCGCTCATACAGGCCCATATCGCTGCTTAACTACGATTTCAAACTCCTCTCGCGCATTATCAAAGCGAGAATTGAAACTGTAATGCGAAACCATCGAGTTCTAAGCGGCGTGCAAAAATGCTCCAACGACGATCGCAATATCTTCCAAGCCACTCTTTCGTTAAAGGATAGAATCGCTCAGCTGATTCACAATAAACAGAGAGCCAAGCTAATATCATTCGATCTAGATCACGCGTTCGATCGGGTCGATCGAAGGTTCCTGTTCGGCAATATGTGCGCGCTCGGATTCAATCGGAGGTTAGTTGATCTACTCTCCCGGTTTTCCGAGATGTCGTCGTCTCGCTTACTCGTAAACGGACGTCTTTCCGCCGCCTTTCCTATACAACGATCGGTACCGCAAGGAAGCCCTATTTCAAGCTGTTTATTTAGCACATACCTACAACCACTTCTTACAAAGATTGAGCGAGAATGTGGCAATGATCTTGTTTTTTTTTGTTGTAGCTTACGCTGACGATATAAGTGTTATAGCTACAACCGTACAAAAAATTGAGGTCATACACGATTTGTTTACCCTTTCTCTCGTGTTTCTGGTGCGAAACTAAACCTCAACAAAACAACGGCGATAGACGTTGGTTTTATGAATGGAAACGCTCTCAACGTGTCATGGCTACGAACAGAAAACAGTACTAAAATTCTGGGTGTAATCTACACCAATTCAATTCGCTTGATGATTAAGCAGAATTGGGATGAGCTGGTGGGAAAATTTAGTCGTTTGGTATGGCTACACGGGATGCGATCATTAACACTTCTGCAAAAAGTTACGCTGCTGAACACATTCGTAACAGCAAGGATATGGTACCTCGCCTCTATCCTACCTCCGTCCAACGCCCATACAGCAAAGCTAACAGCAACAATGGGTACTTTCCTATGGCGAGGAATCCCGGGTCGCTTACCTATCCAGCAACTAGCACGAAATTATGAAGAAGGAGGATTAAAACTGCAACTACCAGCATTCAAATGCAAATCCCAGCTAATCAACAGGCATTTGAAGGAAATTGATTCCATTCCCTTTTACAAATCATTCATGTTCCCAAACCCAGTAAACCCTCCTGCAGATTGTCCCTGCCTGAAAGTAATTGTGCAGAACGTCCCACATCTTCCTCCACAAATCCAGCAAAACGTCCCAGCTAACACCATCAATCAATTCTATGTAAAAACACAGACGAGCCCAAAGTTGAGCGAGATAACCGTCACGCGGATTGGCCTCGAATATGGAGAAACATCCATAGAACGAAAGGTCTCTCATCTCAACAACGAACCGAATTGTTTCTACTAGTAAACAGAAAAACGATACATAGACGCCTCATGTATGTGATGCGACGAGCGGATGGAGAAAACTGCCTTCACTGCAACACGGCAATCAAAACGGTGGAGCACAAATTCTGTGAGTGTCCACGAGTAGGAGAGGCATGGACACTACTACAACGAAGGATAGCGACAATACTACACGGATGGCGAAGAGTGTGCTTCACGGACCTAGCACAACCAATGTTGAATGGAATACACCGAAACACAAAAGCGTCAATTCTTAGACTTTTCGCAGTTTATTTAAAATACATTACCGAAAGTGAAAATGTAGTTAACTTACAGGCACTACAATTTTACTTAGAAAATGAACTGTAAATATTTTATAAATAAACTAAAACACTAATTTTACAAAAAAAAAAGCTGAATATCTATTATAATACATTGAAACCCCGATTTTATCAGCCAAATATGAACATATGTTTGATGGGCTCTAGCAGACGAACAAGACTGAATTCGAGTAAATCCTTTCTTGAGCATGTTTTCCTTACCATGCAGATGGAAATATGCAAAAATGAAAAATTCATCATAATCAGAAATAGTTATCAGACTACATCAAGGGACGGGAAGAATGTTTAAACAGCTTCAGTTTATTATAAAGAAAAAAAATTGCCCGATTTAGTCAATGTCCCCATTTTGTCAGCCTAAAATACGCCATGAGACTGATAAAAATGGGTCTTTATTGTATGTATTATTCACTGTGTTTCACATTAATAGGTACATTTCATTTTTGGAGATTTTTTTATTGCATCGAACTACAACAATTTTAGGTAGTTTTCAAGGGGTTATTTTATAGACTTCTTCCAAAATTTGGCGAACCCATTCCAATTCGTATACCAATTAATTGTTATACTTAAGGATTCATATGTTGCAGATAGAGAAAATACTGAAATTTTCAGCTTTTTTCCTACACAATATTTCGAAAGCTTATTAAACAATTTTTCCTAATAAGTTTGTGAAAATTATAAACTATTTGAAATTTTTTAATAGTTTTATTTTTTATTTAACCGTGATTTTTTTTAATAAATAGTGACCATCGCTTCACAACGTAGTCTATTTTTCATGGCTTGCGGTGAGCACGATCTCTCGAATTGCTGAACTGAAAATTATGGAACCCGGCAGGGGATTTTGGTCCCTCCGTCCCCATCTTCTTACGGCTGAGAATGTTGATGAACTACGCACCAACTGGCAGTATTGGACTCGCCAACGTCTAAATTTCCCGTCATGGATAAGCTGGTGGTTAGCGTGTGCAAAACCCAAAATAAAATCTTTCTTCAGGTGGAAATCGAGTTTAGCCTACAACGAATTTAACCGCGAGCATCAACGACTGTATACACAACTTTTACAAGCCTACGACAACTACTTTCGAGACCCGAACATGCTGACAACCATCAACCGTTTAAAAGCAGAGATGTTGATGCAACAACGAGAATTCACGTATATGTTCGTGCGCATCAACGAAACACACATCGCTGGCGAACCTCTATCGACGTTCCAGCTTGGGGAGAGGAGGAGAAAAAGAACAACGATCACACAGCTACGCAACGAACGGAATGAAAATATCGATCGCTCCGAAGACATCGAGCAACACCTCTTGCAGTATTTCCAGACTCTGTATGCGCGGGAAGAGACGCTTGAAGACAGGAACGACGACTTTAGCTGTGAGAGAGTTATTCCTGAAAACGATGAGTTGAACGAAGCCTGTATGAGCGAAATTACAACGACCGAAATATATGCGGCAATCAAAACCAGCGCATCGAGAAAATCTCCAGGACCCGACGGCATCCCAAAAGAATTCTATCTCCGCACATTCGATGTTATCCACCGAGAAATCAACCTCGTTATGAACGAAGCCCTGATGTCGACTGCACCAGCTGAGTTCGTGGAAAGTGTGATCGTTCTCGTGAAAAAGAAGGGGACAGATGACACTATTCGCTCATACAGGCCCATATCGCTGCTTAACTACGATTTCAAACTCCTCTCGCGCATTATCAAAGCGAGAATTGAAACTGTAATGCGAAACCATCGAGTTCTAAGCGGCGTGCAAAAATGCTCCAACGACGATCGCAATATCTTCCAAGCCACTCTTTCGTTAAAGGATAGAATCGCTCAGCTGATTCACAATAAACAGAGAGCCAAGCTAATATCATTCGATCTAGATCACGCGTTCGATCGGGTCGATCGAAGGTTCCTGTTCGGCAATATGTGCGCGCTCGGATTCAATCGGAGGTTAGTTGATCTACTCTCCCGGTTTTCCGAGATGTCGTCGTCTCGCTTACTCGTAAACGGACGTCTTTCCGCCGCCTTTCCTATACAACGATCGGTACCGCAAGGAAGCCCTATTTCAAGCTGTTTATTTAGCACATACCTACAACCACTTCTTACAAAGATTGAGCGAGAATGTGGCAATGATCTTGTTTTTTTTTGTTGTAGCTTACGCTGACGATATAAGTGTTATAGCTACAACCGTACAAAAAATTGAGGTCATACACGATTTGTTTACCCTTTCTCTCGTGTTTCTGGTGCGAAACTAAACCTCAACAAAACAACGGCGATAGACGTTGGTTTTATGAATGGAAACGCTCTCAACGTGTCATGGCTACGAACAGAAAACAGTACTAAAATTCTGGGTGTAATCTACACCAATTCAATTCGCTTGATGATTAAGCAGAATTGGGATGAGCTGGTGGGAAAATTTAGTCGTTTGGTATGGCTACACGGGATGCGATCATTAACACTTCTGCAAAAAGTTACGCTGCTGAACACATTCGTAACAGCAAGGATATGGTACCTCGCCTCTATCCTACCTCCGTCCAACGCCCATACAGCAAAGCTAACAGCAACAATGGGTACTTTCCTATGGCGAGGAATCCCGGGTCGCTTACCTATCCAGCAACTAGCACGAAATTATGAAGAAGGAGGATTAAAACTGCAACTACCAGCATTCAAATGCAAATCCCAGCTAATCAACAGGCATTTGAAGGAAATTGATTCCATTCCCTTTTACAAATCATTCATGTTCCCAAACCCAGTAAACCCTCCTGCAGATTGTCCCTGCCTGAAAGTAATTGTGCAGAACGTCCCACATCTTCCTCCACAAATCCAGCAAAACGTCTCAGCTAACACCATCAATCAATTCTATGTAAAAACACAGACGAGCCCAAAGTTGAGCGAGATAACCGTCACGCGGATTGGCCTCGAATATGGAGAAACATCCATAGAACGAAAGGTCTCTCATCTCAACAACGAACCGAATTGTTTCTACTAGTAAACAGAAAAACGATACATAGACGCCTCATGTATGTGATGCGACGAGCGGATGGAGAAAACTGCCTTCACTGCAACACGGCAATCAAAACGGTGGAGCACAAATTCTGTGAGTGTCCACGAGTAGGAGAGGCATGGACACTACTACAACGAAGGATAGCGACAATACTACACGGATGGCGAAGAGTGTGCTTCACGGACCTAGCACAACCAATGTTGAATGGAATACACCGAAACACAAAAGCGTCAATTCTTAGACTTTTCGCAGTTTATTTAAAATACATTACCGAAAGTAAAAATGTAGTTAACTTACAGGCACTACAATTTTACTTAGAAAATGAACTGTAAATATTTTATAAATAAACTAAAACACTAATTTTACAAAAAAAAAAGCTGAATATCTATTATAATACATTGAAACCCCGATTTTATCAGCCAAATATGAACATATGTTTGATGGGCTCTAGCAGACGAACAAGACTGAATTCGAGTAAATCCTTTCTTGAGCATGTTTTCCTTACCATGCAGATGGAAATATGCAAAAATGAAAAATTCATCATAATCAGAAATAGTTATCAGACTACATCAAGGGACGGGAAGAATGTTTAAACAGCTTCAGTTTATTATAAAGAAAAAAAATTGCCCGATTTAGTCAATGTCCCCATTTTGTCAGCCTAAAATACGCCTGATGAGACTGATAAAAATGGGTCTTTATTGTATGTATTATTCACTTTGTTTCACATTAATAGGTACATTTCATTTTTGGAGATTTTTTTATTGCATCGAACTACAACAATTTTAGGTAGTTTTCAAGGGGTTATTTTATAGACTTCTTCCAAAATTTGGCGAACCCATTCCAATTCGTATACCAATTAATTGGTATACTTAAGGATCCATATGTTGCAGATAGAGAAAATACTGAAATTTTCAGCTTTTTTCCTACACAATATTACGAAAGCTTATTAAACAATTTTTCCTAATAAGTTTGTGAAAATTATAAACTATTTGAAATTTTTTAATAGTTTTATTTTTTATTTAACCGTGATTTTTTTTAATAAATAGTGACCATCGCTTCACAACGTAGTCTATTTTCCATGGCTTGCGGTGAGCACGATCTCTCGAATTGCTGAACTGAAAATTATGGAATAGAAATTAGTTTTTAGTATTCTTTACAGATTTAACTCGCCGCGCAGATAGCTCTGAATTAGACCCGCTGGTGCCCTAAGACGGTTTTGCCAGATTTTCAGAGCACTGTGCACCCAGTGCATTAACGCAAGTGACGGAAGGTTATCGAAAAGATTCGTGAAAATGAAAATTTCAGTAATGATGATGATTTTCCCAAACGGTTCGTTTTCGAGAGGTTTTTATTTGTTCTTTGGCATTAGGATTAGCGATAATAATTCAAATCAAGGATACTACTGGGAAGTCACCTTTAGAAAAAGTCGATGTCGAAGTAAAATTTGGAACTATGCACGCATGCACTTAAGCGATAGCGTGATATCAGGAGCTGCGATTTCATTTCAACGATTTTTTGTGAAAAGGGCGATACTTACAAATGTAAACATAAGGCTTTTTTCATACATGCGAATGAGGGCTTTTAAACGCAACAAATTAACCTAAATATTTGGAATCTACGATATTGCTTTCTTAAACTACAGCAAAAAATACAACGGGCGAAACTGTATTTTTGTTTGTTTATTTAAAGTTTCGCCCTTCACGCTCCATGCAAACAAACAGGGCGATACTTTTTTGCTAGCAGTTTAGAGGCGAAACTGCTATTTTCGTATTTTTTTAGGATTATCAAGCTGATACCAGCTGTAAATAGTAACAATAATCCCTATTGAAAAAACACGGACGAAATCGGTGGTGTAGAACGGTAATTATTGTAAAAAAACCTGTTTTAATCCACCTAGAGGTGCAATTGTGCCTTCCTCATTTCTCCAAACTATGATTTAATAGCTGGTTCGTACAATATAACTTTATGGAAATGTCTTTCATTCTTATTACAATTGGTAAGTATATATAAGAGCACCTTTTTGCATTCATCGCGGTATCGGTTTGAATCGGAGTTTTCTATGTGATCGATCTCCACAACCCGTAACTCCGGTGCTGGAAGTCGGATGGAGATGGAATTTAATATCAGTTTCTGGGGACGCAACACCTTTCATTTGAGACTAAGTTGAGCAAATCTAGCCATTTTCGAGAAACCAATGTAACCGTTATTCTGACTTTGGATGCTTCCGGATCCGTCGATGGTGGCCAGTGTGGCCAAAGAGACTTTGAATGACTGTTGGGGACCTAGATCTACAAATTCAACAGTTGTGTTTACATTTTGGAAAAAAAATCACCTTTTTACATTCATCGCAGAATTCGTTAGAATCGGGATTTGCTGCGTGATCGTACGTATCACCCTGTAATTCAGGAACCAGAACTCGGATCCACACAAAATTCAACAGCAGCTGATGGACCTTTCATTTAAAATTAAGTTTGTCAAAATCGGTTCAGAAAATTCCGAGAAACCGATTTGGAAAAATCAACAAATTTTGTTTTGTAACCATACTCTTCAACTCGTAATTCGGAACAAGATGTCGGTTGAAAATGAAATTCAATAGCAACCTATGGGAATATTATACCTTTCATTTGAATCTTAGTTTGTAAAAATCGGTTCAGCCATCTCCGAGTAACCGATGTGGACATTTTGTTAACAAATCCGCACATACACACACATACATACACACATACACATACACATATACATACACACAGATATTTTGCGATTTCGTCGAACTGAGTCGAATGTTATATGAGACTCGGCCCTCCGGGCCTCGGTTGGAAAGTCGGTTTTTGGAGCAATTGCATAACCTTTCTATATGAGAAAGGCACAAGAATAATATTTAATTAGCCTAATCAGCATGAGTTCAATGTTATCTTCATGTGATTATATTTTGAAATATAGGGGGAATGGGTTTGAAAGTGGAGGGAATGGGGGGTTAATAGAGTGGGAGTGGAGGATGCGTCAGAAATCCTTCATCTTATTTCGGTATACGGGGTGGATGAAGGAAATGCGGGCGTGAGGGTGGTCCAAGGGGAGGGGAATGATGAAGGAGGGAGGTGTAAGGGCAAGCCGGGGGGGGGGGGGTCTAGGGGCAGCGACGCAATACTCAACTGCATATTTTGCCTTCCATTTGAGACTTGGTTTGAGAAAATCGGTTCAGTCATCACCGAAGAACCGATGTGACTTTAATTGTAGAATATGCCCGGAATTCCGGACTTCCGGAATCGTCGATAGTGGACAATATATTCAAAGAATGTTTGATTAGCAATCAGTTAGCTAGATCTGCGATTAGAAGTAATTTGGTGACCATTTCAATAGTTTTTAGCCTCTGAGGTATTACGATTGTACCGATTTATATGGGAAATTCCAGTGTATCCTTACTAACACCCCTGTAACTCCGGAAGCAAGAGTCAGAACCGAATGAAATTCAGCAGCAGTCAATGGCATTACTGTATCTTTCATTTGAAATTAAGTTCGTAAAAATCGGTAGAGAATTCGTTGTGGAATGGGTGTGATATTAGCTTAGGAACTTGGCGGGTTACCCGGGGGCGTCATGAACTGTCATAGGTGGCCAATGTGGTCAAAGCTGCTTTGATTGATCATTAGTGATCCAGACCCGCAAACTAGAGTAATGTTACATCAATTTTAATATGTTTTCCATCATTTGAACATTATGGTGGTACCAGTTTATATGGGAATTTGCTGTGTGACCGCACTCTTCAACCCGTAACTCCGGAACCGGAAGTCGGATCAACTAAAACTTCAATAGCAGCTTATGGGAGCGTTATACCTTTCAGATGAAACTAAGTTTGCGAAAATCGGTTCAGCCATCTCTGAGAAAATTGTGTGAGTTTAAATGACACACACACACATACACACACACACATACATACACACACAGACATTTGCCGATCTCGACGAACTGAATCGAATGGTGTATGATACTCGGCCCTCCGGGCCTCGGTTAAAAAGTCGATTTTTACAGTGATTGCATAGCCTTTCTTTATATGAGAAAGGCAAAACGTAAGGGGTATACTTCAATGCTGATAGGTGGGACCGAAAAAGTAAACAATCACCAAAAAGGCGATTCTATCATTTTGTCAATTTCAATAGCAAAAACAAATAATTTAACAGTTATGTGTCCATAAAAAAAACACCTTTAACAGGCCAACGAGGGTACCCGGGTACCCACAAATTGAAATGCTCATAACTATGGCTTCTTTTAACCGATTTGGACACTTTTAGATATTTTGGATTCAGGAACTCGTCCACTTTTTGATTCTGTACAATAGAACCGGAATAATGGATCTGGTTTTTGGTAATCCGGATTTTCCGGAGAAATGTTCCAGTACTAGGATATGATTTGTAAATTTTAATAATGTACTAGCAATATGAGTATCAAAACTCCTCAAATTGTCTCGGAAGTCTGTTTTTTATTGTTACGGGACCCTATGGCAATTTGAAAAATGGAATTAGAGTGGAATGGCCACTCACGGCCCCACGGGAACCTGCTCCGGAATGTCCGTTCCGGGGTCAAATCACCAAATGGTTCCAAAACCACGAGATACAGCCTACTGATGCAATTCCAAGAATTTTGATACCCATATTGCTAGTATTCCATTGAAGTTCGCAAATAGTACCCCAGCATTGGAACCTGCTTCCAGGAACCCGGAATCGCGGGAACCGAATGAAGTAACCCGATTCATTTTTACCAAGTCCAAAAGTGGATGAGTTCCTGAATCCAAAACGGCCAAAAGTATCGAAATCGGTTGGATATTACCTTAGTTATTGGCATTTTAGTTTTGTGGGTACCCGGGTACCCACGTCGGCCTGTTACGTAGTAAAAAAAATCAGGAGCCCCTCCTCACTCCCACCCTTACTATATCAACAATATTATTAACCCAAAAGCTTGACTTAGTAAAGTTCTAAGATGTCACAAAGTTTCAATTTCCAGCTATGTATAAAACATAGGAATTTAATTAGTTGAAACTTAAAAAGGTACCCGGGTACCGCGTCGGACACACAACGGTTAATTTAATTTAATTTAATAATTTCAAATACTTTATGAAGTTTTGGGTTTCGATCACTGAACCATGCAATCTAGGATGTAAAAACACAACATTTCCTAAATAGGAAATAAAACCAAGTCTGGAAATAATATAAATATGGTGGCGTGCTAATGGAAGAGGAACGTGGCGCAGGCGAATGAACCATGAGTTGTATCAGGTGCTGGAAGAACCATCCATCGCGCATACCGCAAAAATAGGACGTTTGCGGTGGGCTGGACACGTCGTGAGAAAGTCAGACGACGACCCGGTGAAGATGGTTCCTGAAGGGCGACCCTACAGGAACAAGAAGACGGGGCGTACAGCGAGCACGGTGGATCGACCAGATAGAGGACGACCTGCGGACCCTTCGAAGACTGCTAAGCTGGCGACAAGCAGCAATGGACCGAGTGGAGCGGGGACGGCTTCTGCATACAGCAAGAGTGGCTCTAGCCTGAACGGTAAGATAAGTATATGCCCAAATATGTCATGTGAAAACTAAGAACAACTTTTGTGTAATGATATTATTGAAAATGCACATTCGTTGTATTGATACGAACTTTCATGAAAAATAACGGATCAAAGACCAAAAATATCCACAAATTAGATCCAGAAAAAGAAGTCTCCGAAAGTACCCACTCTCGATGGGGAATGCAACTACAATGTGTATTCTAACTTATCGTCGTCCATATCTGCATATACTGAGTAGTTTGAATCATTTCTTTTTCACAGTATTGGTTTGTATAGGACTTATTTATCCATATTTCCTGCACGAGAATTCCGAACGAAACAATATGCAAGCTATAAGGATGAATGGAAAGAGACTGCATTGAAATCAACTGAATGCATGGTTTTATGCTCTCGACATAGCCTAGACATTTCACACTATTAACTTCAATGCAAATAAAAACTTTGAAATATCTACCTGTCTCATTCACGAATTGCATTCTCCCTCTGTCGTTCTCTGTTCAAGGGGCTTGAAAGCACATGTGACCTTGTCTCACTTTACTATATTCAATTGCGCGTTAAAATACTGGACCAGTAAATTCTGTTCTGCACATAAATCTTTTTTCGGGAATATGTGACCAAAAAGTAAGCTTCGAATTCCAAAGCAAATTGAACGTTCCAGGTTCCTGATAACTAATTAAGGTCCAACAATAAAGTAGATACACCAGATAATCTTAAAACGACGCCGTCAAGTAAAGAAGCATGAAAACGAAAAGAATAAAACCAAAAAAGACGGAAGCCCTAGAAAGTCCATTGTATATTTATTAGCCTTTTCTTAGAAGATGAGATTTTCAAAAAAAATTCAAAACTTTCTGATGCAATGGTTCTCAAATTTTTACAATCCGGTTTATTCATTTTTTTTTATTCCAAAATGTTTTTAACTTTAAATATATGATCATTTCATTTTAATTACTTATTCCATTCAGCATACTTTTATTCGTTTTGTTCATCTGCGTCATTTTACTTATTTTATTCGTTTCATTCTTTGGATTCACTCTGATCAGTTTAGTTTTTTTGTGCATTTTACTCCTATTATTCATCTAAGTTATTTTATTCATTGTTTTCATTGCATGCATTCTATTCATTTTTCAGTTTATTCATTTTGTTCAGTTTGTTCATTTTAATAATCTGACTGCTTTTTCAGTTTTAGTCATTTCATCCAAATAGTTTATTTGATACAATTAAATTTAAAGAATATTATTTTATAACCTTTTACCATCGTTTAATTTTTCATTTTAATCAATGCATTTTATTCTGCTCATTTTCTTCTTCTTTTTATCACTTCAGCTCATTTTGTTTATTTGATTCGTTTGTTTTATTTGTGCATTTCATTTATTTTTTACTTTATTCATTTTGTTCATCCATTTATTTTATTCATTTGATCCATTTCATTCATTTGATTCATTGTATTCACTGGATGAATTAAATCAATTTGATTCATTTGATTCATTTGATTCATTTGATTCATTTGATTCATTTGATTCATTTGATTCATGTGATTCATGTGATTCATGTGATTCATTTGATTCATTTGATTCATTTGATTCATTTGATTCATTTGATTCATTTGATTCATTTGATTCATTTGATTCATTTGATTCATTTGATTCATTTGATTCATTTGATTCATTTGATTCATTTGATTCATTTGATTCATTTGATTCATTTGATTCATTTGATTCATTTGATTCATTTTATTAATTTTATTAATTTTATTCATATCTTTAATTTTATGCATTTCATGTTCAGTCATTCCTTTTATTTCATTGAATTTGTTAGTATGACTCAATTTATTCTATTAATCTTATAACTGTTTCTAGATATAATCTTAATTTTCATTTATTAAGCATCTAATTTGATTCGAGTATTTTAAAATTTTGTTTTACATTAATTTTTCTACTCATTTTATGGATTTAAAAACCAATTATTTCATTTTTGCTTTACTTTCTATTTGGTCCGTTTTGTTGATTTTCTATAATTTATTCAGTTTATTCGAGATTTTATTCGTGCAAGACTAGAAACTGTTTTCATCCCACCTCTAGTTGGGTGCCTACTTCTCATGAGTTCTGCAAACTAATCAAATGGTGATATGTGTAAGAAATGTCTAATCTCACTGCTAGGTGGATTAAATCGGTTGTTCTACTTTGAAAACTTTGAAAAGTTTTTCCGAGGCCCGGAGGGCCGAGTCTCATATACCAATCGACTCAGCTCGACAAATTGAGACAATGTCTGTATGTGTGTGTGTGTGTGTGTGTGTATGTGTGTATGTATGTATGTACAAAATGTCATGTAATTATCTCAGCAATGGCTGAACAGATCTTAAAAATTAGTTTCAAATGAAAGGACTAACGTTGCCATTTGACACTATTATTTTTGATTTTCGATATGTTGTTTACTTTCTGAGATATGGGCGATTTTGTCAAAACACAGCAGGTTTTTTCCAAATAACTTTCGAACAATACAATATCCCACAAGCTGCTCATAAATAGAAAGCTTGTAAAAATACCTTTGTAACAAGCTATAGATTGTCTCAATCCGTGCACGAGCGGCGGCGATATTATACATTTTGTATTTCTAGTCCTCGCTTACCAATTTCCACTAATTGAAACCTATTTAATCCGCCTAGCAGTGAGATAAGACATTTCTTACACATATCACTGTTAGATCATTCATTAGTTTGCAGAACTCATGCGAAGTAGTAAATCAAAATTGTAAAATACGCGAATCAAATTATATTAGTTTAATTAATGAAAATTTAGACTATATTTAGAAATAAGTATAAGATTAATAGAATAAATTCACTCAAACTAACAAATTGAATGAAATAAATAAATGAAATGACTGAACCTGAAACTAATAAAATTAAAGATATGAACAAAATGAATTAAATGAATCAAATGAATCAAATGAATCAAATGAATCAAATGAATCAAATGAATCAAATGAATCAAATGAATCAAATGAATCAAATGAATCAAATGAATCAAATGAATCAAATGAATCAAATAAATCAAATGAATCAAACTAATCGAATGAATCAAATGAATCAAATTAATCAAATGAAACAAATGAATCAAATGCATCAAATGAATCAAATGAATCAAATGAATCAAATGAATCAAATGAATCAAATGAATCAAATGAATCAAATTAATCAAATTAATCAAATTAATCAAATTAATCAAATTAATCAAATTAATCAAATTAATCAAATTAATCAAATTAATCAAATTAATCAAATTAATCAAATGAATCAAATGAATCAAGTGAAGCAAATGAATTAAATGAATCAATTTAATTTAGGGGTTCAAATGAATAAAATGAATAGAATGAACAAAGAAAATAAAATGAATGGAATCAACAAAGAAAATAAAATGAATAAAAATAAATTAAATGAATAAATGAAACAAACGAACCAAATAAACAAAATGAAGTGAATTGACAAAATGAATAAAAAAGAAGTAAATGCATTGATTGAAATGATAAATTAATTGATGTTGTAAGGTTATAAATTAATAGAAGAAATAAATTGTGTCAAAAGAATTATTTGGATGAAATGATTAAAATTGGAAAAAATAGTCAGGTTAATAAAATGTTCTTCATTTTAAACAAAATGTATGAACTGGAAAAATGAATAGAATGCATTGAATGAAAACAGTGAATAAAATAAGTGAAATGAATGATATGACTAAAATGCACGAAATGAATAAACCGATCAGAGTGAATCCAAATGATGAAACGAATAAAGTAGATTAAATGAACGCAGATGAACAAAATTAATAAAAAGATGCTGAATGAAACAATTAATTAAAATGCAATGATCATTTAAAGTTAAAGTTGAAAAACATTTTTGACTAAAATAATCCAGATTGTTCGAATTTGAGAACCATTGCATCAGAAAGTTATAAAATGATTTTGAAAATTTTATCTTCCGAGAAAAGGCTAATTAATATGCAATGGGATTTCTAGGACTGCCATCCTTTTTTTGTTTTAGTCTTTTTGTTTTCACGCTTCTTTACTTGACAGCGTCGTTCTAAGATTGTTTAGTGTTTCAACATTATTGATGGACCTTAATTAGTTATCAGGAACCTGGAACGTTCAATTTGCTTTGGGATTCAAAGTTCACTTTTTGGTCACATATTCCCGGAAAAAATTGTGCAGAATAGAATTTGCTGGTCCAGTAATTTAACGCGCCATTGATTATAGTAAAGTGAGACAAGGTCACATGACACATTCTTTCGTGACGTTTACAACGATTTGACGAATCTTCATTCGCCAAATATGTCATAACTTTATCAAATGAACGCCTACATCAAAACTTATTACAGATTCGGAAAGTAGACAAAATCTCGCGAAAGTCCTTTGAACAGAGAGCAAAAGATGGAGAATGTGATTCGTAAAAGAGACAAGTAGATATTTCAAAGCTTTCATTTAAATTAAAATAAATAGTGTGATGTGTCTAGGCTATGTCGATAGCATAAAAGGACTGCATTCAGTTGATTATAATGCAGTCTCTTTCCAGTCATCCTTATAGCTTGCATATTGTTTCGTTAGGAATTCCAATACTGTGAAAAAGAAATAGTTCAAACTATCTGTCCAATGCATAAACTCTGATTGTAATCCTCGCTAATTTACTTGTACAATATGGAAAACTCGAACGAAACGTGTCCTGAATTATCCAATGCCTCACTACTAATTGTGACTTCCATTGAAACTTCAATTGAAGTGTACTCAGTATAGAGCAGATATGGACGACGATAAGTTAGAAGACACCTTGTACTTGCATCCCCCATTGAGAATGGGGACTTTGGGGGACTACTTTTCCCGGATCTAATTCGTGGATATTTTTGGGCTTTGATCCGTTATTTTTCATGAAAGTTCATACCAATACAATGTATGTGCATTTTCAATATCACCACAAAAAGGTGTTCTTAGTTTTCACATGACATATTTGAGCATATGTTTTATTCAAAATTCAATAGATATACGAAGAGTTGAAATATCGCACGTGTCCCACCTCCCAGTTAAGCCACATATTTTTCTGCGATAGCCATGAATTTCCTTTATTATAGTGTTTATACAAGCTTTGAATAGAACTGAATTAAGTTTGAGTTGATGTAGTTTTCGATGGTCACCTATCTACCCATAGTGCAACGTTTCGAAATACCAATTTCACCTTGAAAATAGTTATAGTTTTCCCATAAGACAAATATTTTGTAAATTTTCTCGGACTACATATATTTTATTTGACATGTAGGATGTATTATTAAACTTGTTTCCGCGAGTCTCTTGTACACTAAAATGCAAAGAAAATAATAGGGTAACAGACAAAAATAGTTTTGTTTTCTCAAACCTTCACAATTACACATGAAATTAGCTTGAATATTAATAAAGATTAGCAGAGAATCTTATCACACAACTTAGAAATGGATAGAGAAATAGCAAGATAGATCATTTCGTAACCGAACGTGTACCGAGAAACAAGTGCTTTTTGTTCTCTCCGGTGTGGTTTAGTTTTTTCGGTAGTACGAAGGTGCTTGCTGTGGCAGAGGCTTCAGTAAAGCATTACTAATAAACAGTTCCGCGAGTGATAATTATTACCTGCGATATCGGTGAAGGTAGTGCAGTGAAGTGCGTTACTAAAGAGTTTTCTTGCCTGAAAGACGGCTTTGTTTAGACGAGCTATATCAGCTCTCTACTGTGTGAAGGTCACGCGGATGACGGATAAAACAAACGAAGGATCAACTCACCTACCAGCTCGTCAGGAACCAACTGGTGAAGTGTTTCGTTTTTTACTTTTCTTATCGATTTTTTTTATTATTGTTTTTGATTTTTTATTTTGATTTAAATTAAATAGTGCGGTCGAGCGTGTTGCTCCCGCAACAAAATGGAACAAACAGAAGGATCACCCTCCGAAGACGAATATTATGGGGAAGAAGAACGTATATCTGATACTGAGACAGATAATGTTATGGTCGATCCCCCCCTGAGTCAAGGTTTACCAGGATGGATCCGCTGGTCCTTGGGTGGTATGCTTTCGGCCCAAAAATAAACCGTTAAACAGCATAACTGTTGCACGGGAGCTGACAAAACGTTACTCGGCCGTAACCGAGATTAAAAAGGTTCAGTCAGATAAACTGCGCGTAGTCGTTACTGACTTGAAACAGGCCAATGATATCGTTAGCAATAGCCTCTTTACGTTGGAGTATCGCGTCTACATCCCTTCTCGTGATGTGGAGATCGACGGTGTGGTAAGTGATGCGGGTCTAACTGTCGATGATCTGACGAATGATGAGGCTGGCCGTTTTAAGGACCCTAACCTTCAATCAGTGAAGATTTTGGAGTGCAAGCAATTGCACTCAAAGTCCATCGAAGATGGGAATTACTATCCATCAGACTCGTTTCGCGTAACCTTCGCCGGATCTGCACTTCCGAGCTACGTTGAAGTGGGAGGAGCTCGTCTACCTGTACGCCTGTTTGTAACGCGGGTCATGAATTGTTCCAATTGCAAGCAGCTAGGTCACACGGCCACCTATTGTAGCAACAAGCAACGGTGCGGTAAATGTGGGGAACGCCATGCGGATGATACTTGCAGTAGGCCCGCTGAGAAGTGTGTTTACTGTGGGGAGAATCCGCATGCACTTTTGACATGCCCAACGTACAAACTTCGCGCGGATAAACTGAAGCGATCCGCCAAAGATTGCTCCAGACGCTCTTACGCAGAAATGCTTAAAAGAGCTGTTCCACTTATCTCCGAAAACCCATTCGCTCTCTTGCCAACTGACGATAACGCCACTAACGCCCTTGCGAGAGGCATTCTTTGGTCCGCTTGGAAACTCTAGGAAAAGACCTAATCAAAACTCACCTGAACTTCCTCGTAAGGGTCCTAGGTTGTCCCAAACAAGGGTACAAAATAAAAATAATTCATAAACTGGAAGTGCTGGTACAAATCCGAAGATAATACCTCCTGGTATTGGGAAATTGAGATACAACCAGGAGTTCCCAGCACTCCCCGGGGCACCAAAAATCCCAAGTGCTCTAATTTTACAGTCAGAAACTCAACCTAAAACGGGATTCCTTAAATTTTCTGACATTGTGGACTGGATATTCACAGCTTTCAACATTACCGATCCTCTGAAAAGCTTGCTGGTTGCTATTCTACCAACAGTAAGAACATTTTTAAAACAGTTGACTGAACAATGGCCCCTCCTTACAGCGATCGTATCCTTCGATGGCTGACTTATTAGACGGAATCAGGGATCTGATCACTGTTTTACAGTGGAACTGCAGAAGTATCAGCCCCAAAATTGATTCATTAAAACACTTGATAAATTACAATCATTGTGATGCATTTTCCCTATGTGAAACATGGCTAACTTCTAATATAAACCTCAACTTCCACGACTTTAACATTATCCGCTTGGATCGAGAAGGCTCATATGGAGGGGTACTTTTAGGGATCAAAAAGTGCTACTCCTTCAATCGAATCAACCTCCCTTCGACGCAAGGCATTGAAGTTGTCGCTTGTCAAACAACAATCAAAGGCAAAGATCTTTGCATTGCTTCTATTTACATTCCTCCTAGGGCCATGATGGGATTTCGAAGATTCTCCAATGTGATTGAACACCTTCCCTCGCCCCGCCTGCTTCTTGGAGACTTTAACTCTCACTTTACGGGGTGGGGCTGTCTATACGACGATAATCGATCTTCGACAATTCAAGACCTTTGTGACAACTTCAATATGACAATTCGGAACACAGGGGAAATGACACGGATTCCTAGACCACCTGCGCAAGCAAGTGCACTGGACATATCTTTATGCTCGACATCACTACGGTTAGATTGCAAGTGGACGGTAATATCTGATCCCCACGGTAGTGACCACTTACCAATTGTAATTGCAATCACCACTGGTTCAAGATCATCGGCACCAATCAATGTTCCCTATGACCTCACACGAAACATTGATTGGAAGAGCTACGCTGCTGAGATATCCAAAACTATCGATTCAACACAGGTACTTCCCCCGGAGGAAGAATATAAGTTTTTGTCCAACTCGATTCTCGATACCGCGATTCAAACTCAGACGAAACGTGTACCCGACGTGAACACCCGAAAACGTTCTCCCAACCCGTGGTGGGACAAAGAGTGCTCAGACGTGTACGCGGAGAAAGCTGCCGCGTATAAAACCTTCCGGAACGACGGGTTAGTTGCTAGTTACCGAGTGTACGCGATATTAGAAAAGCGAATGAAAAATTTAATGAAAGCTAAGAAACGCAGTTACTGGCGCCGGTTTGTCGACGGGTTAACAAGAGAAACATCGACGAGCACTCTTTGGGGCACGGCCCGACGCATGCGAAACCCAAACAGTAATAACCAGAGCGTGGAATATTCAAACCGTTGGATATTCGATTTCGCCAAGAAGGTTTGTCCGGATTCCGCCCCGGCACAGAAAACGTGCCGCGCCGCTTCGCCTTACAATACCGCGAACGAAACACCGTTTACGATGGTGGAGTTCTCACTTGCTCTCTTATCATGTAACAATAATGCCCCGGGGCCAGATAGAATCAAATTCAACTTGTTGAAGAATTTGCCAGACTCTGCCAAAAGACGCTTGTTGAATTTATTTAATAGGTTTCTTGAGGGTAACATTGTCCCTCATGACTGGAGACAGGTGAGGGTCATCGCCATCCAAAAACCAGGAAAACCAGCCTCCGACCACAATTCGTATCGTCCGATTGCAATGCTGTCCTGTATCCGGAAGTTATTCGAAAAAATGATTTTGTTTCGCCTCGATAATTGGGTCGAAACAAATGGCTAACTGTCAGATACACAATTTGACTTCCGCAAAGGCAAAGGGACGAACGATTGCCTTGCGTTGCTCTCAACAGAAATTCAAATGGCATATGCTAACAAAGAGCAGATGGCATCGGTATGCTTGGATATTAAGGGGGCTTTCGATTCAGTTTCGATCAACATTCTTTATGAGAAATTGTACCAGCATTGTCTTTCACCAATTTTAAATAACTTTTTGCTAAACCTGTTGTCTGAAAAACAAATGCATTTCTCGCATGGCGATTTATCGACATCACGATTTAGCTACATGGGCCTTCCCCAGGGCTCATGTCTAAGCCCTCTCCTCTACAATTTTTACGTGAATGACATTGACTAATGTCTTGTCAATTTCTGCACGCTAAGGCAGCTTGCAGATGACGGTGTGGTCTCTATTACAGGTCCTAAAGCCGTCGACTTGCAAGGACCACTGCAAAATACCTTGGACAATTTGTCTGCTTGGGCTCTCCAGCTGGGTATCGAGTTCTCCACGGAGGAAACTGAGCTAGTCGTATTTTCTAGAAAGCGTGAACCAGCGCAACTACATCTTCAATTAATGGATGAAACTATTGCTCAGGCTTCAACATTCAAATATCTCGAGGTATGGTTCGACTCTAAAGGTACCTGGGGATGTCACATTAGGTATCTGAAACAGAAGTGCCAACAAAGGATCAACTTTTTCCGTACAATAACTGGAACATGGGGTGCCCATCCAGGAGACCTAATCAGGCTGTACCAAACAACGATATTATCAGTGTTGAAGTACGGATGTTTCTGCTTTCGCTCCGCTGCGAACATACATTTCATCAAACTGGAGCGAATCCAGTATCGTTGCTTGCGTATTTCCTTGGGTTGCATGCACTCGACCCATACGATGAGTCTCGAAGTGCTGGCGGGCGTCCTTCCGCTGAAAAATCGATTCTGGGACCTCTCATATCGATTGCTCATTCGATGCGATATTCTGAACCCATTGGTGATTGCAAATTGCGAAAGGCTTGTCGAGCTTAATTCTCAGACCCGATTCATGTCCTTGTACTTCAATCACATGGCACAGAACATCAATTCATCTACGTATAACGTCAACCGTGCTCATCTCTTAGATACTTCTGATCCAACTGTATTTTTCGATACATCCATGAAGGAAGAGATTTGTGGAATTCCGAATCATATTCGCCCACAAGTGGTCCCAAATATTTTCTATAACAAATACCATCAAGTCGACTGCGCCAAAATGTTCTACACTGACGGATCAATTCTCGACGGGTCCACAGGCTTCGGTATCTTCAACGAAAATCTTGCTGCCTCATTCAAACTCAATGATCCTGCTTCAATTTACGTCGCAGAATTAGCTGCCATTCAGTATACTCTCGGGATCATTGACACCCTGCCCTCAGACCATTATTTCATCGTTTCGGATAGTCTCAGCTCCATTGAGGTCATTCGTGCGGCGAAGCCTGGAAAGCACTCACCGTATTTCCTGGGGAAAATACGGGAATATCTGAGTGCTTTATCTGAAAATTTTTACCAGATTACCTTGGTTTGGGTCCCGTCACATTGTTCTATTGCGGGCAATGAGAAGGCGGACTCTTTAGCCAAGGTGGGCGCATTAAAAGGCGACACTTACGAAAGACCAATTTGCTTCAACGAATTTTTCAGTATCTCTCGTCAGAGGACGCTCGATAGTTGGCAAACCTCATGGAGAAATGGGCAACTGGGACGGTGGCTACATTCCATCATCCCGAAGGTATCAACGAATGCTTGGTTTAAGGGGTTGGATGTGAACCGGGACTTTATTCGTACGATGTCAAGGATCATGTCCAACCATTACTCGTTTGACGCGCATCTCCGTCGTATAGGGCTTGCTGAAAGTAATCATTGTGTTTGTGAGAACGGCTATCACGACATCGAGCATGTTGTTTGGCTGTGCGCAGAGTACTGTGTTGCCAGGTCCCAACTAATAGATTCCCTTCGGGCCCGAGGTAGATCACCGTATGTGCCAGTCCGGGACGTCCTAGCAAGCCGTAACCACCCCTATATTTTTCTTATCTATATCTTTTTGAAAACTATTGATGTCCAAGTTTAATACATTTTCCCCTCTCTCATTCACAGTAGAATCTCACCAACCTATCCCTGTATCTACAATATGGCATTGCCTCACGAGTCTACGGTGCATACCCTTCTTGATAACCGTCTATCCAGAACATCATGACATACCTCACATGCAGATGATATAGAGTGCCAATAATTATCCGAAATATCGACCCTCCCCTCGCCCCTGCGATTACAGGCTGGAAACTACAACACTACAACAAAGTGTGCATATCCGTCACAATGATCAATCAGCAAACGACGATGTCAATTACACAATATGTATCCCACTTCCTACCTTTTTCCTTTACTTACATAAGAGGGGAGCAAGCCGCCCCTAAATACGGCTTTCCCTTCCCCCACTAACATGTGACATGTAATAAAAAAATGAATTATCGGCCTCGTTAAGCTACAGCATTTGGGCCTAAATAAACGTATTTAAGATAAAAAAAAGCAAGATAGATGTGAGTCGTGACAGTTGCCACCAACATGAAGAAAGAGAGAGAGAGAGAGAGAGAGAGAGAGAGAGAGAGAGAGAGAGAGAGAGAGAGAGAGAGAGAGAGAGAGAGAGAGAGAGAGAGAGAGAGAGAGAGAGAGAGAGAGAGAGAGAGAGAGAGATGAGAGAGAGAGAAGAGAGAGAGAGGAGAGAGAGAGAGAGAGAGATAGAGAGAGAGGGAAGGAAAGAGAGAGTGAGATAGAGATGGGGAGGGCATGTGAGGAATGGCAAATGATGGTTCATACCGAGACCTTATTTTTATAGGTATATTATGCGATATATTGATTCCTTACATCCTTATTATAAATAATGTAAGTAGTAATTTTTGCGCCATAACCAATATAATCTAAATTTTGCAAAGAGCTAAATTTTTGCTAGAGTTTTGGGATTCAAAAATACAGTTTATTTCGGTGATGCCACGAGTTTAATTGTATGAGAAGTAGGGTGTCCCAAAATGACATCATGTTAAAAAGTCATCGGGCACACTTCTTAAATGAAAGGTTAGGGTGTTAGGATCACTTTCTTCTTCGGAGTGAATTTGTTAAAACGCTTCCTACTGGTGGCGAATTTTGAATTATTGTAAAATGGTCCGACTTTGGATAAAATTTCAAATTTATGCCTGTTGAAGTGGTCCTGAAATGTCTTAGATTTTTTTCAGCATTTTTTATTTTTCTGAAGATCCAAGTGGAGAAGTTTGGTTAGTTAGTTTGCACAAATTTTGAATTATAAGAGTGGCAGAGCCATTAAAACTTAGTTAAAAGTGAAATTTTTGGTGTTTTTCAGCATTTTTTCTTCAAAACTGGGTATCTACAAAATTTTAAAAGTATAGAAAACACTTTATATAGTTGAGCCGTATACAGGGGCGTAATTTTGCTGAAGAAAGTGTATAGCTACGGCTAATGGGGTATGAGTTATTAAAGTTTTTGTTAGATAACCTTCGATATTTTTAGCAATTCATCAAAAATAATGCTGTCCCAAAAAGTAAATCAGCTCAAATGTGCTTTGACCACACATTGTTTTTCGGAAAATGGAAAGAAAATGATGAAAAATGACGCTTTATGTACGTCTTTAGTATGTCAGGACGAAGGTTAATGAGCATCTGATGATTTTTTGTAACTTAAATGATAGCTTTGCTAATGACGCCAAGCGTCTAAATATTTTTTAAAGAGTTAATTCTCCATAATTACTTCTAGAAAGCATCTTCAACAAAATAATTGTGTCAGAAGATGCGCTGTATTCTGTTGTAAATTTTTTTCGAGGATATTTGCCCCAAATTTGACTATTTCGGAATTATGTGATCTAAACAGTAAATATCAGTTTTTCAACACTCACCTCGCTCTTCTGCATTTTTCTCCACTTTAAAGTTCCTAACATAGAAATAAGACCTTATATACAAAATGTGAATAAACCAATCAGTTCAGCCTTCAAAAATACGCAATAACTTGCCATTACCTCGACATATTTGTTTTATTTTAGTGATTTTCAAACCCGCTAGGTGGCTATTAGTATACAAAATAAGTTTAAAAAAATCGCCAAATGCTCATAAAAACCGATTCTGATGTACTGGAGACAAGCGAAAAACGCCATTTTTCATCATTTTCCTTCTGTTTCCGAAAAATAATATGCGGACTTAACACACATAAGTTGTTTTATTTTGTAGAACAGTGTAGTAGAAAATGTGTAGAAAAAATGCTAAAAAAAAATCTAAGGTCGTTCAGGAGCATTTCAAGAGGCATTCATTTGAAATTTTACCCAAAATCGGCCCATTTTTCAAAAAATCTAAAATCCCCACCAGTAGGAAGCATTTTAGAAATTTCACTCCGAAGAAAAAAGTGCTCCAAATACCTTAACCTTTCATTTAAGAAGTGAGCCCGATGACTTTTTTTAACATGATGTCATTTTGGGACACCCTAATGAGAAGTCTTTTATCTCACTATTAGGTGAATTACTTGATGATCTGTATAGTTATATACCATCCAATATTTACTTCACGATTGAACGCATCGTCTAATTTAAGGGATAAATACATGAACTCTAGAAAAAAAATCACTATGAACGCATTATTTTGTTTTTGAAGTGAACTTACACATTTATTTTTGAGAAATAGTTCAATTATTATAAAGGTAATTCACAAAATGTTTTCAAAATGAAATTCCTTGACTCACGTAGATGTGTTTTCATACCCCGATATTCAAAATCGGTTTAGTTTTGCCCCTAAAACACCAGTAAAGCAATATTCTATATGAAACGGTCTCATTTTTAATTAGTGAAAATTGGTAAGCGAGGAATAGAAATACAAAATGTTTAATATCTCCGTCGCTCGTGAACGGATTTTGACAATATATAGCTTGGTAGAAAGGTATTTTTACAAGGTTTCTAATTATGCGCATGTGGGACCAGATTGCTTTGTTTGAAAATTATTTACTAAAAACCTGCAATGTTTTGACAAAATGGCCCATAACTCAGAAAGTAAACAACATATCGAAAAACAAAGAAAATAGTGTCAAATGGGCACGTTGGGCCTTTCATTTGAAACTAGTTTCATTAAGATCGGTTCAGCCATTGCTGAGATAATTACATGACATTTTGTACATACATGCATACACAAATACAGACATTGTCTCAATATGGCGAGCTGAGTCGATTGGTATGTGAGACTCGGACCTCCGGGCCTCGGAAAAACTTTTTGAAGTTTGAGCGAATTCTATACATTTATTTTGCAAGAAATGTAAAAATTAGATTGTTTCATACAGAGTATTGCTTTACTGGTGTTTTAGGGGCAAAACTAAACCGATTTTGAATATCGGGGTATGAAAACACATCTACGTGATTCAAGGAATTCGATGTTGAGAACATTTTGTGGATTACCTTTATAATAAATGAACTATTTCTCAAAAATCAATATATAAGTTCACTTCAAAGGCAAAATAATGTGTTCTTTATCAACAGTGAGTTCTAGTATTTATTCCTTGGATTAGGCATTGCGTTCAATCATGAGGAAATGTTGGATGGTATATCAATAACACAGATCAACAAGTAATTCACCTAGTAATGAGATAAAAGATTTCTAATATAATTATACTTGTGGCGTCACCGAAAGCAACTGTATGTTTGAAGCCCAAAAATCTAGCGAAAATTTAGCTCTTTTGCAAGATTTAGCACGGTGTTCCTAAAACCGTTATTAACTAAAAAAAATGACCATAAATTTGGCATACGGCATTCGAAAGATACAGTATCCAAGCATCTTCTCAGTGAATTTCAAAATGATCCATCGAGGGATTCGGAGATATGGCGATTTGAAGTTTTATGATACGTTTCATAAGGCTACCAGCAAACACCCACGGGTTTGGTCCAATCTCTATGAACAAAAAAATATTTGTCTACTTATTTAGTACATGGCATTCAAAAGCTATAGTAATCAAGTATATCCCCTGCAAGTTTGGAAATATTTCATTGACGGAATCGAAAGTTATAACAGTTTGGATGTGATATGCGGTCATAGATGGGTTTTCTACCAGACTTCAAGCGTGAATCCATGTTTGTCCATTGACTATTTAGATCGTTTATACGTGTCGCGATTTTCAAAGGAAACCCTTAACATTTTATTACATAAATATAATGTACAAATGGTGTTAATAATATGGTGCACTGAAAAAATATGAAAATAGGGTTGTCTACCTAACGTTAAATATAATGTGTAAATTAAAAAAAATAGATGAAAGTTGGAATGTTTACTTCAAAAGGCCATATCTCAATGGTATGTTGACTGATTCTAATTATTTTTTCATTATTGAACAGGTAGACGTTTCATCGTTAATTTTCATCAAGAGGAATATAAAATAGAGTTGGCTACTTCAAACAATAGACAACTTAATTATCCTCAACTATATGTATTATCACTATTTAGTAAATATCTTTATATTCAAAACGACGACCTATCAATTTCTATACATTAGTTGAATGCAACGAACGCGAACTATAAATCATGGAAAAATAAAACCATAAATTCAATACATATATTCAAAAATATGAAGGTATTTACTGATTCAGATCAATTTATGTTATGATACGGTTTTTGTTGGAAATTTTGTACAATCGTGATTCGCTGGTTGGGTTGACAGATGTTAAAACTGGGGGATGTTATTAGTAGGGGATGTTATTAGTACAAGTTCATCTGCTCATATCTCTAACTATTGTTAGTTTGATTGTCGAATTGAATTTAACATGAGAATTTGACATTCAGATGTCGACAATGGACCAACTAGCGCGGAGGTCCAACTAAAAAGCGGCTCCTGTTAAAAATTGAGCGACCAGCGAATCACGACTGTGTTAGTTTTAACATTTCATATATCCATAATTTGTAGTAAACAGCAATTGCAATCAACTAGTATATAAAAATTGATAGGCCGCTATTTTTAATACAAAAATAATCACTAAATAATTATAATACATATAGTTGAGACCAATTATATTGTCTATTTATTTATGTAGACAACTCTATTTTATATTCTTCTTGATGAAAATTAACGATGAAACGTCTACCTGTTGAATAATGAAAAAAGAATTAGAATCAGGCAACATACCATTGAGATATGGCCTTTTGAAGTAAACATTCCAGCTTTCATCTATTTTTTTTTAATTTACACATTATATTTAACGTTTGGTAGACAACCCTATTTCCATATTTTTTCAGTGTACCATATAAATAACACCTTTCGTGCATTATATTTATGTTATAAAATGGTAAGGTTTTCCTTCAAAAGTCGCGACACGTATAAACGATCTAAATAGTCAATGGACAAACATGGATTCACGCTTGAAGTCTGGTAGAAAACCCATCTATGACCGCATACCACATCCAAACTGTTATAACTTTCGATTCCGTCAATGAAATATTTTCAAACTTGCAAGGGATATACTTGATTACTATATCTTTCGAATTCCATGTGCTAAATAAGTAGACAAATATTTTTTTTGTTTATAGAGATTGGACCAAACCCGTGGGTGTTTGCTGGTAGCCTTATGAAACGTATCATAAAACTTCAAATCGCCATATCTCTCGAATCCCTCGATGGATCATTTTGAAATTCACTGAGAAGATGCTTGGATACTGTATCTTTCGAATGCCGTATGCCAAATTTATGGTCATTTTTTTTTAGTTAATAACGGTTTTAGGAACACCGTGTATAAACAAAAAATATTTGTCTACTTATTTAGGACATGGCATTTGAAAGATATAGTAATCAAGTATATCCCCTGCAAGTTTGAAAATATTTCATTGACGGAATCGAAATTTATAACGGTTCGGATGTGGTATGCGGTCATAGATGGGTTTTCTACCAGACTTCAAGCGTGAATCCATGTTTGTCCATTGACTATTTAGATCGTTTATAGGTGTCGCGGTTTTTTAAGGAAAACCTTACCATTTAATTACATAAATATAATGTACAAAAAGTGTTATTCATATGGTGCACTGAAAAATATGAAAATAAATTAAATTAAATATAATGTGTAAATTAAAAAAAAATGGAAAAAGTTGGAATGTTTACTTCTAAAAGGTCATATCTCAATGGTTTGTTGACCGATTCTAATTATTTTTTTCATTATTGAACAGGTAGACGTTTCATCGTTTATTTTCATTAAGAAGAATATAAAATAGAGTCATCTACATCAATAAATAGACAATATAATTGATCTCAACTATATGTATTATCATAATTTAGTGAATATTTTGGTTTAAAAATAGCGGCCCATTCATTTTATGTACTAGTTGATTGCAATTGCTGTATAAACATCTGAATGTCAAATTCTCATGATAAGTTTCGACTAAAAAAAACTGACAATAGTTAGAGATATGAGCAGATGAACTTGTACTAATAAAATCCCCTTTGACCAGTTTTAACATCTGTCAACCCAACCAGCGAATCACGATTGTACAAAATTTCCAACAAAAACCGTATCATAACATAAATTGATCTGAATCAGCAAATACCTTTATATTTTTTAAATTTATGGTTTTATTTTTCCATGATTTGTATTTTGCGTTCGTTGCATTCAACTAATGTATAGAAATTGATAGGTCGTCGTTTTGAATATAAAATTATTCACTAAATAGTGATAATACATATAGTTGAGGATAATTATGTTGTCTATTGTTTGAAGTAGGCAACTCTATTTTATATTCTTTTTAATAAAAATTAACGATGAAACGTCTACTTGTTCAATAATGAAAAAAATAATTAGAATCGGTCAACAAACCATTGAGATGTGGCCTTTTGAAGTAAACATTCCTACTTTTATCAATTTTTTTTTAAATTACACATTATATTTAACGTTTGGTAGACAACTCTATTTTCCTATTTTTTTCAGTGCACCATATAAATAACATTTTTGTACATTATATTTATGTAATTAAATGGTAAGATTTTCCTTTAAAAACAGCGACACCTATAAACGATCTAAATAGTCAATGAACAAACATGGATTCACGCTTAAAGTCTGGTAGAAAACCCATCTATGACCGCATACCACATCCAAACCGATGTAAATTTCGATTCCGTCAATGAAATATTTTCAAACTTGCAGAGGATATACTTGGTTACTATATCTTTCGAATGCCATGTACTAAATAAGTAGACAAATATTTTTTGTTTATAGAGATAGGACCAAACCCGTGGGTGTTTGCTGGTAGCCTTATGAAACGTGTCATAAAACTTCAAATCGCAATTTCTCCCGAATCTTTCGATGGATCATTTTGAAATTCACTGAGAAGATGCTTGGATACTGTATCTTTCGAATGCCGTATGACAAATTTATGGTCATTTTCACATTTCTTACAAAAGAAATGTATAAGATTCGCTTAAACTTTGAAAACTTTTTCCGAGGCCCGGAGGGCCGAGTCTCATATACCAATCGACTCAGCTCGACAAATTGAGACAATGTCTGTATGTGTGTGTGTATGTATGTGTGTATGTATGTATGTACAAAATGTAATGTAATTATTCCAGCAATGGCTGAACCGATCTTAATGAAATTAGTTTCAAATGAAAGGCCTAACGTTGCCATTTGACACTATTATTTTTGATTTTCGATATGTTGTTTACTTTCTGAGATATGGGCGATTTTGTCAAAACACAGCAGGTTTTTTGCGAATAACTTTTGAAAATTACAATATTGTCCAACACAACTGCTAATAGAAAGCTTGTAAAAATACCTTTGTAACAAGCTATAGATTGTCTCAATCCGTGCACGAGCGGCGGAGATATTAAACATTTTGTATTTTTAGTCCTTGTTTGTCAATTTCCACTAAGGCCATTACAAATGTTTTTTAAAAATTATGTCCAAGTACAATTTTTTTTCGGAAGGGGGGGGGGCAAACAAAAAATAAATATTTATTTTAAAAAACACAATTTTTTTTTCTTTTTGCATTTTCTTTCGATTGTTCTCGTGGACGTTTCCGCAGGGTGATTTCGTATAGCGGGGTTGAGCTATTTGTTTTACTAGAAAAATTCAAGCAAACATTACTGAATCAATCAAAAGTTCACATAGGAAAGGGATGCTAGTTTTCGTTTTAAATAATTTTCCCAACAGTGCAATTTTTAAATTCCCAATAAAAGCTTGAAAGTTCTCTAAGAACTTAATGTAAACATTTAAGAGTACTTTAAGGTATTAACTTTTGGTTGCTTGAATAGTTTTCATTCCGTTGTGGTGGCACATGGACCGACTGTACACACAAGGCATGAAAATCGGTCAAAGGTGAACCTGCTTGATAACAATGTACAGAAACAGGATTGCAACATTTCACTTATGGACTTTTGGAAAATATTCTGGAATGAATCCATAGGTAAAGTGTGCGTCAATGGAATTATTCATCTCAGATATGGTTTTCTCTGATATTTTTTTCTATTGCGTATTTCGTATACAGTAGCCTGGCAGACGTACATCCTGTGCATACTATACTTTTTCGAACTCTAGTGGAAACACCAGCTTTGGTTTATCGCTTGTGTTTGAAGACTTGTAGATTTGTTTGTTTGGTACATGATAGTAATTCGGCTCGGTTCCGTGTACATCTTCGAAATCTTTGCATTTTTCTCCATCTTGTTGCGCAGCAGGTAGCCACATCAGATAAATTCATTTGATAGTCGTACGGATTTATGAAATTATAGCAATCATCAGTTCATTTTTTGCCTTTTTCATATAAGGAAGACTGTGCAATCACTCTGAAATTCGACTTTTTAAGCTACAGTTCGTCGATATCTGAAAATGTCTGTATGTTTTATAGTATGATTAAATAGCTTCAAAAGTGCATTGGCTCTAGGTGGGATTCACTTTTGTGCTTAACCGCTACTAATAGTCCTTACTTCTCTTCCTTCCCTTTGTTCCACGAGACTGCATCGAAGTGTTGTATCGTGGGGAGGCTGATTCAGTCTTAAGACAAAATGATACATTAGAGCGGTTTAGCTCAGAACACATATCCGGCTAATCGCAGTGGTGAACTTCTGTTAGCCATTTGGCTCCCGTTTCTGTGAACCATTTATTTCCTGTTTTCGCGAGCCATCTCAATTCCTCGTCGGAAGTTCTCCCGATACCGATGCCTGTTGCGTGAGTCATTTAGCTCCCAGTTTTGTCGCAATCTTCTCGCATAGTCCATAAATCTAACTCAAAGGGCTAACCAGTACTTGGCGAGGACGGTTCGGCAATACCGGATGGAGCGTAGCTTCTGGTTCGCTGCTTCCGGTTCGTTGAAAACTGGTACTTCACTCGACCTACTGGATCTTGTCCCTGACGGTGAAACTAGTCTACTCACATGCTTCGGTCCGGCGATTCCAGCTGGTTCGTGGTGCCCAGTACACTGGCGCCTCAAGTAAAGCTGTGGTTGCTCTCACAGCCTTCCCCTTAACATAATCATCGTAACTTTAAAAGTTCAAATCGATGATATATTTTCCGACCGCGCTGTCTTTCGGCTGCTAGCCATCACCAACTCTGTTTTATGATGGGCAATCATCTCCGTGTCGAGTGTCTCCTCTTCTAGCGATTGTCCGATTACTTGGAACACCACACCATCCGTGAAGCCAAAAATTGTTATATCTCTGGGAAGGTTCAGCTTCAATACTCCATCGTACACTGCGTTCCACAGCGTCGAGTCGAGGAACGTCAGTTGTAGTTGTGATTCTCCCTTGTCTGTCTCGTAGATCAGTGTTCGGTACTGAAAGTAGTTCTATAATCTCCTGCAGAGTTACTCATGCTGTACAGCGAATGGGCGATTGCTTCCCAGCTAGTACTATTGAAGCATTCTTCACGTCTAAGGGAACCGCAAAAACGATATCCTTATCTCTGCTGTCTCCAAAGCTCCCACAACCGTTTGGATGGATTTCACTGTAGACCTGCCTATAAGGAAGCCGAATTACATGAGATGCCGTTCTCACGGTCCGCGTACTTCGTTAGCTTGTTCAGCATTACTCCTTCTCTCTAACATTACCAAGGGATATATTGACTACGCTGAAAGATCCCGCTGTTGTCCCGGCATCGGAAGCAACATCAGCTTTTGTCGCTTCCAATTATCGGATCGTTTTGAACATATCCGGGCTCTCATGTATCACTTCACTTTTATGGCTTTCGCCATTTCGATAAGCTGTTTGTTGGTAAATCGACCTTCATCTTTGTGATCATCCTCACTGTACGGCGAAAATAGATTCATGTTGTGGGGAAAACCTTTCGATGGTGACCTCCATCTTTTCCGCGCACCTTTCAGGTGGTGCAGCTGAGCCTTTTATCTTTGTTATGCCAACTTTGTAGGTCTCTCCTAAGGAAATTCGCGTTGGCTTTGTGGCAAGGCTCAAGTGATCCCCAATATATTTTATAACAAATTCCGAGAAGTCGACTGTGACAAAATGTTCTACACTGACGGATCAAATCTCGATGGGTCCACTGGCTTCGGTATCTTCAACAATACTATCACCGCTTCATTCGAGCTCAATGATCCCGCTTCAGTTTACGTCGCAGAGTTAGCTGCAATTCAGTACACCCTTGGGATCATCGACACTCTGCCCACAGATCACTACTTCATCATTTCGGACAGCCTCAGCTCTATCGAGGCTCTTCGTGCGGTGAAGCCTAAAAAGCAATTCCTGTATTTTCTGGGGAAGATACAGGAGTCCTTGTGTACGTTATCTGAAAAATCTTATCAGATTACTTTTGTTTGGGTCCCCTCTCATTGTTCTATCCCGGGCAATGAAAAGGCCGACTCATTAGCAAAGGTGGGCGCATTAAATGGTGACATATACGAAAGACCAATCTGCTTCAACGAATTTTTTAGTATTTGTCGTCAGAGGACACTCAACAGTTGGCAAACCTCGTGGAGCAATGGTGAACTTGGACGATGGCTACGTTCGATTATCCCAAAGGTATCAACGAAGCCTTGGTTCAGGGGGATGGATGTGGGTCGGGATTTTATTCGTGTAATATCCCGACTTATGTCCAACCACTACACCTTAGATGCACATTTGCGGCGTATTGGGCTTTCGGAGAGTAGTCTGTGCGCTTGTGACGAGGGCTATCACGACATCGAGCACGTTGTCTGGGTATGCGCCGGGTATTTGGACGCCAGATCTCAGTTACAGGATTCACTTCGGGCCCGAGGTAGACCACCCAATGTCCCAGTCCGAGATATACTGGCAAATCGTGATGTCCCCTATATGTCCCTTATTTATACTTTCATAAAAACGATAAATATCCCAATTTAGCCCCTCTCTTTTTATTTCTCGTTTTTAGAAGTTCCCTCTTGCTGTGTGGAACCGATAAGCTCCAGACTGCCACTATGTAACCGCCGTCACCCTTATCACTACGGAATCTGAAGCGAGAGCGACTCGAGGTCCGAAGAATTCCCTTTGAAGGATTCCCCGCGGGTCCGAAGAATACCATCCGCCAATCCGACCTACTAGACTGAGACGCAAATTTGTTTCGCTGATCTCCCGTTTGCCCGAAAGTTGCAAGTTTTGCTCTTCTCTACCGGTCACCATCTACGCCTTCTCTCCCCTGTCCTTGATACAACTACTTCTACACCGATTTTGGAAATGACCAAGCATAAGTATCCGATAAAAAATCAAATTTGTATTCCGTATTCCTAGTTTTAAGATAGTTGTAATTTCTACTCTTTGTTAAAACTATTGTCCCCCATCTTGTAAATAGAATTGTATCCCTAGTTTTAAAACATCTGTGAAATTTTTCATAAATATTTGTTCCCCCTTTTGTGTACCAAACTATAATGTTAGCTTTAAGATAACTGTAAATATTTCCTAAAAAACTATTACTATTGAATTCCTTGTTTTAAAATTTTTCATAAAAAAAATCTTTTGCCCCCTCTCTTATATATAGAATTTTTTTTCTAGTCTTAAGATAGCTGTAAATATTTTCTCTTTTATAAAAAAAATATTTCAACATTGTAACCTCCTATTTTAAGATATTCAAAATGTAAAAACAAAAGAATTCGGCACCGCCAAGCTAACGTATTTGTTCCTATCAAATAAACGAAATGAATAAAAAAACAGCAGAGAAATTCAGAGACGGATCTTGGCGGGAAATCGTGCCTACTTTGGACTCCGGAGGACGCTCCGGTCGAAAAAAATTCGCCGCCGCACGAAGTTGATTATCTACAAGACGCTGATTAGATCGGTGGTCCTCTGCGGCCACGAGACCTGGACTATGTTCGTTGAGGACCAACGCGCCCTTGGAGTTTTCGAACGAAAGGTGTTGCGTACGTGGAGTGCAGATGGAAGACGGAACGTGGCACAGGCGAATAAACCATGAGTTGTATCAGCTGCACATTCGTTATATTGGTGCGAACTTTCATGAGAAATAACGGATCAAAGACCAAAAATATCCACAAATTAGATCCAGGAAAAGAGTTCCCAAAGTACCCACTCTCGATGGGGGTGCAACTACAATGTGTCTTCTAATTTATCGTCGTCCATATCTGGATATACTGAGTAGTTTGAACAATTTTACCAGTTTTACCATTTTACCATAGTATTGATCTGTATAGGACTTATTTATCCATATTTCCTGCACGAGAATTCCGAACGAAACAATATGAAAGCTATAAGGATGAATGGAAAGAGACTGCACTGCAACCAACTGAATGCATGCTTTTATTTTTTTTTCTCCCTCTCGTTCTCTGTTCAAGGGGCTTGAAAGCACATGTGACCTTGTCTAACTTTGCTATATTCAATTGCGCGTTAAAATACTGGACCAGTAAATTCTATTCAATACATAAATCTTTTTTTCGGGAATATGTGACCAAGAAGTAAACTTCGAATTCCAAAGCAAATTGAACGTTCCAGGTTCCTGATAACTAATTAAGGTCCAACAATAAAGTAGATACACCAGATAATCTTAAAACGACGCGTCAAGTAAAGAAGCATGAAAACAAAAAGAATAAATCCAAAAAAAAGATGGAAGCCCTAGAAAGGCCATTGCATATTTATTAGACTTTTCTCAGAAGATGGTATTTTCAAAAAAAATTTCTAAACTTTCTGATACAATGGTTCTCAAATTCGTACAATCCGGTTTATTCATTTTCTTTATTCAAAAATGTTTTAGCTTCAAATATATGAACATTTCATTTCAAATAATTATTTCATTCAGCATCTTTTTATTCGTTTTGTTCATCTGCGTTCATTTTACTTATTTTATTCGGTTCATTCTTTGGATTCACTCTGATCAGTTTATTCTTTTTGTGCATTTTACTCATATCATTCATTTAACTTATTTTATTCATTGTTTTCATTGTATACATTTTATTCATTTTTTCCAGTTTATTAATTTTGTTCAGTTTCCTCATTTTAATAATCTGACTACTTTTTCAGTTTTTATCACTTCATCCAAATAATTTATTTGATTCAATTTATTTCTTTATATTGATTTAAAACTTTTTACCATTGTTTAATTTTTCATTTTAATCAATGCATTTTATTCTGCTCATTTCTTTCATTTTATTCATTTTATCACTTCAGTTCATTTTGTTTATTGATTCGTTTGTTTTATTTATGCATTTCATATATTTTTTTACTTTATTCATTTTGTTTATCCATTCTTTTTATTCATTTGATCCATTTCATTAATTTGATTCATTGTATTCAATGGATGAACTAAATCAATTTGATTCATTTAATTCATTTGATTAATTTGATTCATCTGATTCATGTGATTCATTTGATTCATTTGATTTATTTGATTTATTTGATTCGTGTGATTCATGTGATTCATTTTATTCATTTGATTCATTTGAATCATTTGATTTATTTGATTCATTTGTTTCGTGTGATTCATGTGATTCATTTGATTCATTTGAATCATTTGATTCATTTCATATATTTGATTCATTTGATTCATTGCTTCATTTGATTCATTTGATTCATTTGATTCATTTGATTCATTTGATTCATTTGATTCATTTGATTCATTTGATTCATTTGATTCATTTGATTCATTTGATTCATTTGATTCATTTGATTCATTTGATTCATTTGATTCATTTGATTCATTTGATTCATTTGATTCATTTGATTCATTTGATTCATTTGATTCATTTGATTCATTTGATTCATTTGATTCATTTGATTCATTTGATTCATTTGATTCATTCGATTCATTTGATTCATTTGATTCATTTGATTCATTTGATTCATTTGATTCATTTGATTCATTTGATTCATTTGATTCATTTGATTCATTTGATTCATTTGATTCATTTGATTCATTTGATTCATTTGATTCATTTGATTCATTTGATTCATTTGATTCATTTGATTCATTTGATTCATTTGATTCATTTGATTCGTTTGATTCATTTGATTCATTTGATTCAATTGATTCATTTGATTCTTTTGATTTATTTGATTCATTTGAATAATTTGAATCATTTGATTTATTTAATTCATTTGATTCATTTGATTCATTTGATTCATTTGATTCATTTGATTCATTTGATTCATTTGATTCATTTGATTCATTTGATTCATTTGATTCATTTGATTCATTTGATTCATTTGATTCATTTGATTCATTTGATTCATTTGATTCATTTGATTCATTTGATTCATTTGATTCATTTGATTCATTTGATTCATATGATTCATTTGATTCATTTGATTCATTTGATTCATTTGATTCATTTGATTCATTTGATTCATTTGATTCATTTGAATCATTTGAATCATTTGATTCATTTGATTCATTTGATTCATTTGTTTCATTTGATTCATTTGATTCATTTGATTCATTTGATTCATTTGATTCATTTGATTCATTTGATTCATTTGATTCATTTGATTCATTTGATTCATTTGATTCATTTGATTCATTTGATTCATTTGATTCATTTGATTCATTTGATTCATTTGATTCATTTGATTCATTTGATTCATTTGATTCATTTGATTCATTTGATTCATTTGATTCATTTGATTCATTTGATTCATTTGATTCATTTGATTCATTTGATTCATTTGATTCATTTGATTTGATTCATTTGATTCATTTGATTCATTTGATTCATTTGATTCATTTGATTCATTTGATTCATTTGATTCATTTGATTCTTTTGATTTATTTGATTCATTTGAATAATTTGAATCATTTGATTCATTTTATTCATTTGATTCATTTCATTCGCTTGTTTCATTTGATTCATTTGATTCATTTGATTCATTTGATTCATTTGATTCATTTGAATCATTTGATTCATTTGATTCATTTGATTCATTTGATTCATTTGATTCATTTGATTCTTTTGATTCTTTTGATTCATTTTATTCATTTTATGCATTTCATATTCAGTCATTCGTTATATTTCAATCAATTCGTTAGGATGAGTCAATTTTTTGTATTAGTCTTATAACTATTTCTAAATATAATCTTAATTTTTATTTAATAACCTAATCTAATTTGATTCGTGTATTTTATAATTTTGATTTATATTAATTTTGCTACTTATTTTATGAATTTACAAACCTATTATTTCATTTTTTGCTTTACTTTTTTTTCGGTCGTTTTGTTGATTTCTATAATTTATTCAGTCTATTCGAATTTTTTTCCGTGCAAGACTAGAAACTGTTTTCATCCCACCTCTAGTTGGGTGCCTACTTCTCGTGAGTTCTACAAACTAATCCAATAGTGAAATGTGTAAGAAATGTCTCATCTCACTGCTAGGTGGATTAAATCGGTTTTTTGTTAATAACGGTTTAAGGAACACCGTGTTAGGCTATACAGATTATGGCGCAAAAATTACTACTTACATTATTTATGATAAGAATGTAAGAATCAATATATCATAATAATATACCTATAAAAATAATGTCACTGCATTAACCATCATTTGCCATTCCTCACCCCCCACCCCCATCTCTCTCTCTCTCTCTCTCTCTCTCTCTCTCTCTCTCTCTCTCTCTCTCTCTCTTTCCTCTCTGTCTCTCTTCTGTCACATCTATCTAGCTATTTCTGTATCCATTTCTAAGTTGTGTGATAAGATCTTCGGCCAATTTTTGTCTGCTGCTACATCAACTTAACTTTAATTCAGTTCTATTCAAAGCCTGTATCTACACTATAATTAAGGAAATTCATGGCTATATCAGAAAAATATTTGGCTTAACTGGTTAATATGAAAGTTTGACGATGAAAATTTTCAAAAGAGACATTCCACGTGCGATATTTAAACTATTCGTATCTCTATTGAATAATGAATAAAATATATGCTCAAAGACTGAAAGCTGAAGGCAGCAGGATTGGACTTGCCATCAACGTTTCGAAGACAAAATACATGAGAGGAAGAGGTTCTAGAGACGACAATGTGAACCTCCCACCCGAGTTCGGATTGACGGTGACGAAATCGAGATGGTCAACGAATTCATGTATTTGGGCTCACTGGTAACCGACGACAATGATAACAGCAGAGAAATTCAGAGACGAATCTTGGCGGGAAATCGTGCCTACTTTGGACTCCGGATGACGCTCCGGTCTAACAAAATTCGCCGCCGAACGAAGTTGATTATCTACAAGACGCTGATTAGATCGGTGGTCCTCTACGGCCACGAGACCTGGACTATGCTCGTGGAGGACCAACGCGCCCTTGGAGTTTTCGAACGAAAGGGTTGCGTACCATCTATGGTGGCGTGTAGATGGAACACAGAACGTGGCGCAGGCGAATGTACCATGAGTTGTATTAGCTGCACATTCGTTATATTGGTACGAACTTTCATGAAAAATAACGGATCAAAGACCAAAAATATCCACAAATTAGATCCAGGAAAAGAAATCTCCCAAAGTACCCACTCTCGATTGGGGATGCAACTACAATGTGCCTTCTAACTTATCGTCGTCCATATCTGGATATACTGAGTAGTTTGAACCATTACTTTTTCACAGTATTGGTCTGTATAGGACTTATTTATCCATATTTCCTGCCCGAGAATTCCGAACGGAACAATATGAAAGCTATAGGGATGAATGGAAAGAGACTGCATTGCAATCAACTGAATGCACGGCTTTTATTCTATCGACATAGCCTAGACATTTCATACTATTTACTTCAATGCAAATAAAAACTTTGAAATATCCACTTGTCTCATTCACGAATCGCATTCTCACTGTCGTTCTCTGTTTAAGGGGCTTGAAAGCACCTTGTCTCACTTTACTATATTCAATTGCGCGTTAAAATACTGGAACAGTAATTCTGTACATAAATCTTTTTTCCGGAAATATGTGACCAAAAAGTAAACTTCGAATTCCAAAGCAAATTGAACGTTCCAGGTGATCTTTAATTAAGGTCCAACAATAAAGTAGAAACACCAGATAATCTTAAAACGACGCCGTCAAGTAAAGAAGCATGAAAACAAAAGAATAAAACCACAAGCCAGGAAGCCCTAGAATTTTTGGCCCTAGAAAGTCCATTGAATATTTATTAGCCTTTTCTCAGAAGATAGGATTTTCAAAAGCATTTAAAAACTTTCTGACGCAATGGTTCTCAAATTCGTACAATCCGGTTTATTCATTTTCTTTATTCAAAAATGTTTTAGCTACAAATATATGACCATTTCATTTTAATTATTTCATTTTTTTCCAGTTTATTAATTTTGTTCAGTTTCTTCATTTTAATAATCTGACTACTTTTTCAGTTTTAATCATTTCGTCCAAATAATTTGTTTGATTCAATTTATTTCTTTATATTAATTTATAACCTTTTACGATTGTTTAATTTTTCATTTCAATCAATGCATTTAATTCTGCACATTTTCTTCTTTTTATTCATTTTATCACTTCAGATCATTTTGTTTATTTGGTTCGTTTGTTTTATTTATGCATTTCATTTATTATTTACTTTATTGTTCATCCATTCTTTTTATTCATTTGATCCATTTCATTAATTGGATTAATTGTATTCACTGGATGAATTAAATCAATTTGATTCATTTAACTCATTTGATTCATTTGATTCATGTGATTCATGTGATTCATGTGATTCATGTGATTCATGTGATTCATGTGATTCATGTGATTCATGTGATTCATGTGATTCATGTGATTCATGTGATTCATGTGATTCATGTGATTCATGTGATTCATGTGATTCATGTGATTCATGTGATTCATGTGATTCATGTGATTCATGTGATTCATGTGATTCATGTGATTCATGTGATTCATGTGATTCATGTGATTCATGTGATTCATGTGATTCATGTGATTCATGTGATTCATGTGATTCATTTGATTCATTTGATTCATTTGATTCATTTGATTCATTTGATTCATTTGATTCATTTGATTCATTTGATTCATTTGATTCATTTGATTCATTTGATTCATTTGATTCATTTGATTCATTTGATTCATTTGATTCATTTGATTCATTTGATTCATTTGATTCATTTGATTCATTTGATTCATTTGATTCATTTGATTCATTTGATTTATTTGATTCATTTAATTCATTTAATTCATTTGATTCATTTGATCCATTTGATTCATTTGATTCATTTGATTCATTTGATTCATTTGATTCATTTGATTCATTTGATTCATTTGATTCATTTGATTCATTTGATTCATTTTGATTCATTTGATTCATTTGATTCATTTGATTCATTTGATTCATTTGATTCATTTGATTCATTTGATTCATTTGATTCATTTGATTCATTTGATTCATTTGATTCATTTGATTCATTTGATTCATTTGATTCATGTAATTCATTTGATTCATTTGATTAATTCGATTAATTTGATTCATTTAATTCATTTGTTTCATTTGATTCATTTGATTCATTTGATTCATTTGCTTCAGTTGCTTCATTTGATTCATTTGCTTCATTTGCTTCATTTGCTTCATTTGCTTTATTTGCTTCATTCGCTTCATTTGCTTCATTTCCTTCATTTGCTTCATTTGCTTCATTTGATTCATTTGATTCATTTGATTCATTTGATTCATTTGATTCATTTGATTCATTTGATTCATTTGATTCATTTGATCCATTTGATTCATTTGATTCATTTGATTCATTTGATTCATTTGATTCATTTGATGCATTTGATTCAATTGATTTATTTGATCCATTTGATCCATTTGATCCATTTGATTCTTTTGATTCATTTGATTCATTTGATTCATTTGATTCATTTGATTCATTTGATTCCTTTGATTCCTTTGAATCATTTGATCTATTTGATTAATTTGATTCATTTGATTCATTTGCTTCATTTGCTTCATTTGCTTCATTTGATTCATTTGCTTCATTTGCTTCATTTGCTTCATTTGCTTCATTTGCTTCATTTGATTCATTTGCTTCATTTGCTTCATTTGCTTCATTTGATTCATTTGATTCATTTGATTCATTTGATTCATTTGATTCATTTGATTCATTTGATTCATTTGATTCATTTGATTCATTTGATTCATTTGATTCATTTGATTCATTTGATTCATTTGATTCATTTGATTCATTTGATTCATTTGATTCATTTGATTCATTTGATTCATTTGATTCATTTGATACATTTGATTCATTTGATTCATTTGATTCATTTGATTCATTTGATTCATTTGATTCATTTGATTCATTTGATTCATTTGATTCATTTGATTCATTTGATTCATTTGATTCATTTGATTCATTTGATTCATTTGATTCATTTGAATCATTTGATTCATTTGATTCATTTGATTCATGTGATTCATTTGATTCATTTGATTCATTTGATTCATTTGATTCATTTGATTCATTTGATTCATTTGATTATTATTATTATTATTATTATTATTTATTGGGCTTTAACCACACAGGGTCATTCGCCGTCAGAAAGGAGATAGTTGTAATACATATCACTGATTTAGTTTTTCTTCTTTGAGATCAATTGGCTATTGAATTGATGAGGTGTTGAGCTCCGGAATGGAGGCAGCTTGCCAGGGCCGAGGGAGAGCCTCCCCTGCTGCAGCGCCCGGTTTTGGCATGTCAGTGGACCCACTGAACGATGGTGGTGGGTGACTTGCTTATTTGCGGTTAGACGAGAGACCTCCCCAGCATCCGGTTTGGATGTGGCGGGAGGCCCGTTGAGCGTTCCTGATTGATGAGTTGGCAGATTGTCGCTGTCGAAGGGCCGCTGGAGAACCTCCTCAGCACCCGGTCCGGGTGTGGCGAAGGGCCCCACTGGGCGTTAATAGCAATTGGGCTGATGAATTGCGGTTGTAGAAGGGCCGCGGGAGAACCTCCCCAGCACCCGGTCCGGGCGGTGGCTGAGGGCCCACTGGGCGGTGGTGGTAGTTGGGTTGACGGGTTGCCATTGTAGAAGGGCCGCGAGAGAACCTCCCCAGCACCCGGTCCAAGTGTGGCGGAGGGCCCGCAGGGCGGTGGTAGTAATAGTGCTGACGGATTGCAGTTGTAGAAGGGCCGCGGGAGAACCTCCCCAGCACCCGGTCCTGGCGGTGGCGGAGGGCCCGCTGGGCGGTGGTGGTAGTTGGGCTGACGGGTTGCCATTGTAGAAGGGCCGCGGGAGAACCTCCCCAGCACCCGGTCCGAGTGTGGCGGAGGGCCCGCAGGGCGGTGGTAGTAATAGTGCTGACGGATTGCAGTTGTAGAAGGGCCGCGGGAGAACCTCCCCAGCACCCGGTCCGAGTGTGGCGGAGGGCCCGCTGGACGGTGGTAGTAATTGGGCTGGCAGATTGCGGTTGTAGGAGAGCCGCGGGAAAACCTCCCCAGCACCCGGTCCGGGCGGTGGCGGAGGGCCCGCTGGGCGGTGGTAGTAGTTGGGCTGACGGGTTGCCATTGTAGAAGGGCCGCGGGAGAACCTCCCCAGCACCCGGTCCGGGTGTGGCGGAGGGCCCGCTGGGCGGTGGTAGTAGTTGGTCTGACGGATTGCGGTTGTAGAAGGGCCGCGGGAGAACCTCCCCGGCACCCGGTCCGGGTGTGGCGGAGGGCCCGCTGAGCAGTAGTGGTAGTGGTTGCAGTAGAGGATGGTGTGGAGTTGGCCGGTTCGCGGTCTGTCTCAGATGGATTCGAAAAGATTGGCATCTTTCAGGAAGGCAAGTAGTGCCTCTTCGTGCACTGGGTCGTTTGCCAGTGTTTCTCGAATCGAGGAGGGCAAGTTGTGATGTCGTCGTAGGTTGTCGAACTCCCTGCAGTTTATTAGTAGATGCTCCACCGTGAGTCTAGTGCTGCAAGATGTACATATTGGAGGATCGACGCGGGTAATGGTGTGGGCATGGGTGAGCCTCGTATGACCCACGCGGAGGCGGGATAGCGCTCTTTGTTCGACTCGGTTTTCGCGGTCTGTCCACTTTTCGAGGTCTCCCTTTACCTTTTGAGGGTAGCCTCGGAGAGTCCTCCAGTGAGTGATGAAGTGCTCAGAGGTCTTCGCCTTGAATTCCCTGATGATGTCGGATGACGGTACCTCATTAGAGAACAGGGCGCGAGAGCGCCGGCCGAGCGCGGCCAAGTGGTCAGCATCCTCGTTACCGCGGATTCCGCTGTGTCCGGGTACCCAGCATATGGTAGTTAATGAGTCACAGGATTGTTCTATGGCTTGGACATAGGGGTGCTTGGACTCCCCTGATTCCAGCGCTTTGATGACTGAGAGGGAATCGGAGAAGATCACTGTGGGTGTGTCTTCAGGTTTGTTGGTCACCGCAATGACGATGGCGGCGGCTTCCGCGGAGAACACGGAACACACGGAGAGTAGACGACGGGCAAGGCCCGCTCCGATTCCGCTCACACCCGCGCCCACCTCCTCGCCAAGTTTCGAGCCGTCGGTGTAGATGTGCAGATGGTTTGAGTATTTTTGATCGACCATCTGTAGGAATTTGGCTCTGGCAGCCCGGGGAGGATCTCCTGCTCTGGTGGATACAGCCAGACTGATGTCTATGTTTGGGCCGCGCTCGTGCCATGCGCGGTTGTTGACCCGATGTAGCTGGGCGACTGTGGGAAGAGGGGCATTGGCAAACATGGTGTGTATGCTCTTAGCTGTCTGTAGTAGATGGCATTCATCGCCCGATGTTTTTTCTAGGAACCCCATGGCTCGTCTTAGAACGGCTACTGCCACTGCCCACCGACAGGGAAGGACGCCGGTTTCCACGCAGGCAGCTTCGGCGGGGGTGCTTGGCAGCAGGTTTGAGGCTGATCTGATTGCTCCGTGATACAGCGGTGCGAGGGTATCGATTAAACCCTCCCAGTTACGACTGGTTATTTCAAGGCCATAGAACAGACGACTGTGGATGAGGGCCTGGCTGATGTTAAGTGCGCTTTGCCTGTTCCACCTTGGGTGTCTCGAGCTGATGGTGCGGACAAGACGTTTCCTGCTTTCGCAATCCTTTTTCACCCGTCGAAAGTGTGGAAGGAAAGTCATCTTACGGTCGATTATCACGCCAAGGATTTTTGGCTCTTTACGGAATGGTATTACTGTTCCGGCGAGTTTGACCGGCCGGTCGGTGGCTAAGTGGTAAGAGTTGCAACAGTGTGAAATAGCGCATTTTGGGGCGGAGATGCTGAAACCGACCGAGTTGGCCCACCGACCAACGGCGTTTACGGCAGCCTGCAGCTTCAGTCTGGTGCGGCCGGTCGTTTTCCCGATCGCTACAAGAATCACGTCGTCTGCGTAGATGAATACGAATATGCCTTTCGGGAGCGTGGCAAAGAGGGAGTTCATGCTGACTAGGAATAGTGTAACTGCCAGCGCCGATCCTTGGGGTACCCCGTTTGCCTCCCAAAATAGGTCCGATTGGTTTCCACCGATGCCCACCCTGAAGCTTCGATCACTAAGGTATTGTTTTATGAAGCAGCCGAGGTTTCCGCGGATGCCCCATTGATGTAGCTGGCGAAGCACTCCTTCGCGCCATACCGTGTTGTATGCTTTGGCGAGATCAAGGATGGCAATGTCCGCATGAAGGTCGTTGGCTATGGCGTCGCTTAAAGTTTCGCCGAGGCAGCCTAAATGAACGCTTGTACCGAGTCCCTTTCGGAAAGCGAACTGCCGACGATCAAGAAGATCTTGTTCCTCGAGGAGGGTTAACAGGCGTCTGTTCACCATTTTTTCCATCGTTTTCCCAATGCAGGGGAGGAGACTGATGGGTCGGAAGTCATTCGGGCTTCTGGTTCCTTCGCATTTCTTCGGGATGGGGATCATGAGGGCGGTTCTCCAGTTGTCTGGTAGAGGCTCGCCTCCCCAGATCCTGTTGAATCCGTCTAGTAGCGCTCGCTTGGCAACTGGAGGTAGATGTCTTAACAGGGGATAACCGACGTCGTCGAGTCCGGCAGAGTTGCCTTTTGCTGTGCTTAGTGCAGTGGCAAGTTCCACCCCGGAGAAAGGTATGTTGTAATTTTGACTCGCATCTGGCGTGAAGATTGTAGGAGTAGCTTCTGTGGCCGTCTTCGTTTTGAGAAAGGAGGGTGGGAGGGAAGAGTCCCCCGAGATCAATGCGAAGTGCTTCCCGATTTCGTTTGCAATTTCGGAAGGTTCAACTGTCGTGGTACCATTGAGCGATAGTGCAAAACCGTTTTGTCTTCTTTTGCCACTAAGGGCATTTACCCTTCTCCACAGTTCCGCGGTCGACGATTCGGAACTTATCCCGCCCAGGAAGGCTGTCCAGCTGGCCTCCTTGGCTTTCGCGATGGCTTGCCTGGCCTGATTCCTAAAATGTCGAAAAACCGCCGATCGCTCATCCCATTGATGATGGTCAGGGGGAGTATTTTTAAGAGCTCGAAGAGCTTTTCGTCGTTCTTTAATTGCCTTAGCTACTTCTGGGTTCCACCAGTGAACCGACCGGTTTGGTGGTGCTCCGCTAGTTCGCGGGATGCATGATTTTGCGGCCTGAGTGATAACTTCTACGAGTTCCTCTGGGGAGTAATTGCGGTCTCGATCGAGGGCGTCCGAAATGTTGTCTTCGTAGGTGGGCCAATCCGCTCGATCGTAGATCCAACGGCGGCGTCGCGACGTTAATGGGGGCAATCGACCATGAGAGATTGTGATAGGAAGATGATCACTGTTCCCGATGTCGGCTAGGACCGACCATCCGCAGGCTCCGGCGATGGAGCTAGAGCATATAGTTAAGTCTATGGCGGATGTGGCTCGGCCCCGGAGAAAGGTTATACTGCCATCGTTTAGCGTCACGGCATCGCTATCTTCAACTGCGTCGATAATGGCGTTGCCACGATGGCAACACCTTTTTGATCCCCACACTGTGTGATGCGCGTTGAAGTCACCCATTAGTATGAACGGGGTCTGCAGTTGCTTGAACAGATTCCGCAATTTGTTTCCGACGTCTTTTACTTCTTGGGGGATATATATGGATGCCACCGTGCATTTTATGGGAAAGTTGATCTTTCTGGCGACGACGATCAGGTCGGTGTCCAGTTTTACCAGCTCGGACGGAAGGTCAGCTCTGGTTCCTAGGCCGACCGTCTGGTAGATGTTCGATCCTTTAGCTGAATCCCAGGTGTAACGGTGCCCGAACCACGGTGATGGATCCGTGTCACCTTTTATGTGTGTCTCTTGGATAGCGAGACAGATGGGCGCTGAGCGAGCAATCATGTGTTGGAGGTCACCTAGGTTTGTTCTCAGGCCGTTGGTGTTCCACTGGATGGCCAAGGTGTAGTTTGTTCGTACGGGTAGAGGGTCAGAGCTATGGTTGGGACCACGATTCCTCGCCGGTCGACTACTGGGTCTTGTCGAAGTTGGTAGAACGGGCGGTGGGGGGACCGCCGGTGTTTTGCTTATCGGGAGCGTTTGGCCTGTTTGTGCTTTTGTGGAAAGGGTAGAGGCGACAGCAATTGGGATCTGGTGAGTTATAGTATGGTGGGAACTTACCCGGGAGGGACCCGGGTTCCCCGCGCCGGCAACCGTCGGGGACTCTTCGGATGTCTCCGGCACTTCCCGAGTCGGGGGCGGCGCGGGGAGGTGGGCTTTTTTGATGCACGATGAGCAAGTTGTGTTGTAGGTGGATTGAAGTCTGTTGCTTTCTTTGGTAACGCTGGCGTTCTGCAATGATGCGGCTGATTTTGTACCGTGGGACTCTGTAGAGGAGAAGAGTGCGACAGATGGATCCGTTCGGGTTATGGGGTTGGTAGAGCTTACCCGAGGAAGCCCCGGGTTCCCCGCGCCGGCAACCGTCGGGGACTCATCGGATGTTTCCGGCACCTCCCGAGTCGGGGGCGGCGCGAGGAGGGGGGCTTTTTTGATGTATGCGTTTTTGTTGTTATTGCTGACCTGGTGTGAATCCAAACAAACGGATTCTGCTGACGAACTAGTGGAACAGGTGTTGATGTTCCGTTGCGGCTCGTTCGAATCGCTGTTCCCGTAGTGAAACCGTACTGGGTGCCACGAGCATCCGGCTATAGGGCTTGGGTGGCGGGGATAACGGTTGATGTTGCTGTGGTCTAGGGTTTTGGGGGTGGAGTCCAAGTTGTTGAGTTCTTTGTGTGCTATTGATCGTGTTGGCGTGTCGGGCGAGTGATTGTAGTTCAGGGTATCGATGGTTGACGGCTGGGTGCCGTCTGGTAGGTGTTGGCTGGAAGGGTTTAGGGGCAGTCGGTTGTTTGCTGTTGCATTTAGTCTAAAAGTACTTGCCTGGGTAAAACCCGGGCCCGCGTCAACAGCCGCCGGGGGTGCATCGGGAGGACCCGGAACGTCCCCGGTCGGGGTCGACGCGGGAGGGTTGTTTGTTTTGTTTCGGCTGTTGAATTTAATTGCTTTTGTTGTTTGCTGACTGCCGGGTTAGGCGTTTGCGAGCTGTTGTGTTTATTCCGAGATGGTGAATGGGTTGTCAGGGTCCGATGAGGGTACCTGATTTAGGTTATTCAGTGATGCTGTTGAGCTGGAGCGGGACCAAGACATTGCGGAGTCATTGTTGGGTGTTAGCAGAGTCATGTCGGGAGTTGCTTTGGAGTTGGGGCTTCTGGATTTATCAGTGCCACTTTTTCGGGAGTCTTTTTCTTTTTGGCGATTGGATCTTCTAGGTTCGGACAGGCTGAATGGGCCGATAGAAGTACCCGCTACGGAGGTTGGTTCAATAAACTTGCCCTTTTTGGCTTTCGTTCCCGTAAAAGCGTTTTCGTTGGTGTTCTCCGAGAAGTGAGCGGACTGATGTTTGTAGAGCTCGGTTACAGCTTGTCGGAGTTTGGCTATTTCGGCGGAGGCTGCTTGCAGCTGTTTGGCCTGCTTGGCACAGTGTTCCTTAAGAATATTGATTACCTGGTCTTTATTGTCTTCCGCGCTTTGAGCTTGGTCCTTGGTGTTTCCTTTGATGGTACTGGCATAGGTTGGGATTTGCGATCGTTTGGTTATTAGGGCTCTGGCTTCGGGATAAGTGATGTTGTTGTCGATTTTTGCTTTGGTGATCATTTCCTCCTCAATGAATTTGGGACACTCCCGGCTACGTGTCGGGTGTCCTTGTCCGCAGTTGATACAGAGGCTTGGGTTGACACAGGGGTTTTCCTTTGATGTTTCGTGTTGTTGGCTGCAGTTCAGGCAGGCGGCGGGGTTGGGGCAGAAACGACTGCCGTGCCCGAAGTGCCCGCACTTGAAGCACATCATCGGCAGTGGGTAGTACGGGCGAATACTGGTGCGCAGTAGACCAATATACACGTGCTCCGGAAGGATGGAACCAGAGAATGATAGGATAACCAGTGGTGTGTTGGTCGGTTTTTTGTCGACCATTTTTGTAATTCTCCGAACGTTCGTGACCCCCTGAGTCTTCAGCTCTTCCAGAAGTCTAGCTTCTTCTACGTCTTTTGTGTCGGGATCGTAGATAACGCCTTGTACTATGTTGAGTGTTGGGTGGGGGATGATCTCCACCTTTTGGCCGCCTATTAGCTGGTTCATTTTCTGTAGTGCTATATAGGTTTTCTTGGATCGGGTTCTCAATACGTATCTGTATCCCTTTGCCTCTTTTGTTGCGCTCACCAGGTTTCTGGGGTCAGTCTCCAGCACTGCCTGTACCGATTTCAGGATAAGAAAGGGATCGGCGGGGAGACGTTGTTCCGTGTTTCCTGGCTCGTCGATTGCCCTTAATAGTAGGGTCTGTTGGTCGATTATGTCCCCGGAGTTCATGTAGCCGGGGAGAGATCGACTAAGGGGTGGTTCCCCGCCCCAATCGGGGGGAGGAGGGCGCGGCATTTTGTTATTGTTGGTGGGGTTCGTCACAAAACTCTCGTACAAGTCACTACACACGCGAGTACCGGTTCGACTCGAGGGTTCGCAGCTTCACACTCATACAAATCGCCGACGGTCGGCAATTTAATGGGGGCGCAAGTTTTTAACTAAGTTTGAAAATTCGATTTGGTGGAGACGCAAGTTTTTCACTTAGTTTGAATATTTGGTTTGGTGGAGGCGCGGTCGCGTTTATCTATTTGTAGTTGAAGTTTCGGTGGAGGCGCGAGTTGTTTACCTACTTGTGAGTCTGCGCTCCTGTTACCTGGTACAACTTTCGATGTCCAATTTTCTCGCGGAAATGCCGTAGTAGGCTTGGAATTTTGCTAAATTGGGTCGGGAGTGACCCTTTGGCGGCTCCGCGGCCCCTTGGGGTGGGACGGACCCGTAGGGAAGCGACTTTCGCTGCACTTGATATTCGCACTACTGATCGGGAGAATTAACACTGCACTCGCGAGAACTATCGCTGGGAGAGCGAAATACGATTGGAGCCGGATGGCTGAGGCCGAGATTGAAAGAAAGATCCGGGTGGCGTAGGCCGAGCACTTATTTTCCAGGCAATCACGGGCCAGAACGAGAAAAAGGTAAACTCAACCGATCACTCCGAGTGATTGGTACGATCTGATTCATTTGATTCATTTGATTCATTTGATTCATTTGATTCATTTGATTCATTTGATTCATTTGATTCATTTGATTCATTTGCTTCATTTGCTTCACTTGATTCATTTTCTTCATTTGCTTCATTTGCTTCATTTGCTTCATTTGCTTCATTTGCTTCATTTGCTTCATTTGCTTCATTTGCTTCATTTGCTTCATTTGCTTCATTTGCTTCCTTTGCTTCATTTGCTTCATTTTCTTCATTTTCTTCATTTGCTTCATTTGATTCATTTGATTCATTTGATTCATTTGATTCATTTGATTCATTTGATTCATTTGATTCATTTGATTCATTTGATTCATTTGATTCATTTGATTCATTTGATTCATTTGATTCATTTGATTCATTTGATTCATTTGATTCATTTGATTCATTTGATTCATTTGATTCATTTGATTCATTTGATTCATTTGATTCATTTGATTCATTTGATTCATTTGATTCATTTGATTCATTTGATTCATTTGATTCATTTGATTCATTTGATCCATTTGATTCATTTGATTCATTTGATTCATTTGATTCATTTGATGCATTTGATTCAATTGATTTATTTGATCCATTTGATTCATTTGATTTATTTGATTCATTTGATTCATTTGATTCATTTGATTCATTTGATTCATTTGATTCATTTGATTCATTTGATTCATTTGATTCATTTGATTAATTTGATTAATTTGATTCATTTGCTTCACTTGTTTCATTTGCTTCATTTGCTTCATTTGTTCATTTGCTTCATTTGCTTCATTTGCTTCATTTGCTTCATTTGCTTCATTTGCTTCATTTGCTTCATTTGCTTCATTTGATTCATTTGATTCATTTGATTCATTTGATTTGTTTGATTCATTTGATTCATTTGATCCATTTGATTCATTTGATTCATTTGATTCATTTGATTCATTTGATTCATTTGATGCATTTGATTCAATTGATTTATTTGATCAATTTGATTCTTTTGATTCATTTGATTCATTTGATTCATTTGATTCATTTGATTCATTTGATTCATTTGATTCATTTGATTCATTTGATTCATTTGATTCATTTGATTCATTTGATTCATTTGATTCATTTGATTCATTTGATTCATTTGATTCCTTTGATTTGTTTGATTCATTTGATCCATTTGATTAATTTGATTAATTTGATTCATTTGATTCATTTGATTCATTTGATTCATTTGATTCATTTGATCCATTTGATTTATTTGATTCATTTGATTCATTTGATTCATTTGATTCATTTGATTCATTTGATTCATTTGATTCATTTGATGCATTTGATTCAATTGATTTATTTGATCCATTTGATTCTTTTGATTCATTTGATTCATTTGATTCATTTGATTCCTTTGATTTATTTGATTCATTTGATCCATTTGATTAATTTGATTCATTTGATTCATTTTGTTCATTTTATTCATATCTTTAATTTTATGCATTTCATGTTCAGTCATTCGTTTTATTTCATTCAATTTGTTAGTATGAGTCAATTTATTCTATTAATCTTATAACTATTTCTAAATATAACCCTAATTTTTATGTAATAACCTAATCTAATTTGATTCGTGTGTATTATAGTTTTGATTTACATTAATTTTTCTATTCATTTTATGAATTTAAAAACCTATTCACGGTGTTCCTAAAACCGTTATTAACTAAAAAAATGACCATAAATTTGGCATACGGCATTCGAAAGATACAGTATCCAAGCATCTTCTCAGTGAATTTCAAAATGATCCATCGAGGGATTCGAGAGATATGGCGATTTGAAGTTTTATGATACGTTTCATAAGGCTACCAGCAAACACCCACGGGTTTGGTCCAATCTCTATAAACAAAAAAATATTTGTCTACTTATTTAGCACATGGAATTCGAAAGATATAGTAATCAAGTATATCCCTTGCAAGTTTGAAAATATTTCATTGACGGAATCGAAAGTTATAACAGTTTGGATGTGGTATGCGGTCATAGATGGGTTTTCTACCAGACTTCAAGCGTGAATCCATGTTTGTCCATTGACTATTTAGATCGTTTATACGTGTCGCGATTTTCAAAGGAAACCATTAACATTTTATTACATAAATATAATGTACAAATGGTGTTATTAATATGGTGCACTGAAAAAATAGGAAAATAGGGTTGTCTACCAAACGTTAAATATAATGTGTAATTTAAAAAGAATAGATGAAAGTTGGAATGTTTACTTCAAAAGGCCATATCTCAATGGTATGTTGACTGATTCTAATTATTTTTTCATTATTGAACAGGTAGATAATACATATAGTTGAGACCAATTATATTGTCTATTTATTTATGTAGACAACTCTATTTTATATTCTTCTTGATGAAAACTAACGATGAAACGTCTACCTGTTCAATAATGAAAAAAGAATTAGAATCAGGCAACATACCATTGAGATATGGCCTTTTGAAGTAAACATTCCAGCTTTCATCTATTTTTTTTAATTTACACATTATATTTAACGTTTGGTAGAAAACCCTATTTCCATATTTTTTCAGTGCACCATATAAATAACACCTTTCATGCATTATATTTATGTAATAAAATGGTAAGGTTTTCCTTCAAAAGTCGCGACACGTATAAACGATCTAAATAGTCAATGGACAAACATGGATTCACGCTTGAAGTCTGGTAGAAAACCCATCTATGACCGCATACCACATCCAAACTGTTATAACTTTCGATTCCGTCAATGAAATATTTTCAAACTTGCAAGGGATATACTTGATTACTATATCTTTCGAATTCCATGTGCTAAATAAGTAGACAAATATTTTTTTTGTTTATAGAGATTGGACCAAACCCGTGGGTGTTTGCTGGTAGCCTTATGAAACGTACCATAAAACTTCAAATCGCCATATATCTCGAATCCCTCGATGGATCATTTTGAAATTCTCTGAGAAGATGCTTGGATACTGTATCTTTCGAATGCCGTATGCCAAATTTATGGTCATTTTTTTAGTTAATAACGGTTTTAGGAACACCGTGCTATTGTTTCATTTTTTGCTTTACTTTTTTATTTTGGTCGTTTTGTTGATTGCTATAATTTATTCAGTTTATTCGAGATTTTATTCGTGCAAGACTAGAAACTGCTTTAATCCCACCTCTAGTTGGGTGGCTACTTCTGTTTTTCAAAATTTTCCGGTTCGTTAATTTTTCTAAATTCTTCTGCGGTTTTTTTATTCTTGTTTTTTATATATACTCCTCTAATTTTATGCATTCTTCACGTTTTACTTGCTATTTCTATTGCTCTAAATATGTCTTGTTTTAAATGTTAAATAAGTTTTATTATTCTTGATTTATGGAGTTTTCAGTTTTATGCATTTTTCATATTAATGTCTGTATTCTTTTTAGTAGCTTTTTTTCATTTTCATTGATTCTTAGAATTTTTCCTACTTTCTCACCGATTTTTAATTATTTTCACCATTTGTTCAATAATGTTCGACTTCTTTGATCTTTGCATTATGTTTTCCTAGTTTCTTGTTTTCTTTTTATAGGTTCTGTTTGGGTTTTTCTCGATTAAATATTTTGTTTATTTGGTTGATTTTGTTGTTTTTAGGTTTGTTGTACATTCTTTTAATATTTAGTTTTACTATTGTTTATTTATTTGTTTTGCCGTTGATCGCCGTTTGGATAGTATTTTTAATTTTTGTGATCACTATATTTTTAATTTTTCTCCTTACTTTTAAAAATACTATTGACAAAAATGGCGCTTTTCAAAGTCACCAAAACTGTCGAAGAGGTATTAAAAACTCCCTAAGTATGAAAAGCTCTACGTTTTTTCCTTCATTGGCACTACTAACAACTAGAGCAAAAAACTGGACATAAATATAAAATTTCAGTGTGCTATATATAATATCAGTGAACTCCAATGGATTTCAAACATTAACTTTTTTGTACTTAGGCAATACACAGTAGTGGGGGCCCGTACGTTGGACCCCCCGGGCCCGTATTTTCTCTCTGCGGCCCTGGCTGCACCTCGCGTTGTCGTAGCGAGTTGCACAATATTGCATTTTAACAGGAAGAATTGTGTATTTAGTGGTGAAAATTTCATCGAGATACATAAACATTTTCAAAATTTATCGAACGTGGAACGCAAAAGACGTAAATAATTTTGGTCGTTCATATTGAATACTAATGAGGTCAACAGAAGTGATCACCAAAGGTTCCAAATTTCAAAAATCGATTACGAATACCATGGTTAAACGTTACCGGGAAACTATGAAGTCTAATCATGCAAAGCAAAACAAATCTAGCGGTGGAATATACGACTGGATTGTACGAGCGAAAATCATTAGAGTAGTGCAAAAGAATACTGGGATCTCCGGCCGTGATTTGGCCAAAATCTCACTTTGGCGTACACTCCAGCTTGGCGAATATGTTTTGCCTTTCTCATATAGAAAGGTTATGCAATCACTCTGAAAAACGTCAACCCGGAGGGCCGAGTGTCGTATTCCATTCGACTCAGTTCGTCGAGATCGGAAAAAGTCTGTATGTGTGTGTATGTGAGTATTTTTTTTTTACAATGGAGAAGACCTTTATGTCCTAGCCCAGTACACGTGCTAACGGTAGGGTCCAATCTACCACACGGGGTGCACTGGGGGCGTGTCGGACTCGAATGGTGACCAGCCATTAATACCGACTAAACTCCATTGGGCTCCGCCATCATTCCTCCCAGGAACTACCTCTCGGTATTACTTCTGGGGGGATGGCTGTACTAAATGTACTCATTCACTCTCACTCACGCGATCATACATCCTGTATGAGGCTTACTTGGGTGCTCTCTCAATCACACTTTGATTCACTCTCAAACACTCCCACATGAGGCTGACTTTTGTGCTCACCTTTTACGTTCCATGCGAGGCTGACTTGTGTGCTCACCTTACTCATTCCTTGCTAGGCTTATTTTTGTGCTCGCCCTACCCATACCATGTGAGGCTGACTTGGGTGCTCACCCTATCACCTGATTCACTCTCAATCGTGCCACTCTATTGTACCTTTGTCACTCCCTCTGGCATCCCATGTGGGACATTTTTCTTAGGCCCCACTTCTGACATACCATGCGAGGCTGACTTTTGTGCTCACCTTTTTCATTCCTTGCTAGGCTGACTTTTGTGCTAGCCTCTACCAACCTGTGAGGCTGACTTTTATGCTCACCCTTAACATGCAGTGTGAGACTGACTTGGATGCTCACCCTTTCACTCCTCTGCCACGCCATGGGGCATCGATAGCTTAGTTCCAACATACTACGCTACGACCCTCCCGTCTTGGCATGAGGCAGTCCACTTATACGCCTATACACTCACTCTTCTGTCTTGCTTCGGGGTGGCTGGGTTTACCCCTTACGCGGTTGCCATTCGCTGCGCCAACCTACCTCGGCATGAACAGACCATTCACTCTCTTATTTTGTGCTTGGCCTTTTTCGCTCCAACTAACCAATCACTAGTTAGCCGTGCCCGCCGTCTGTTGCTCGGTTCGCCAGATTACCTGTAGCCTACTGGCAATCTGGATGGTAGCAGCCGAGACTGCGTTCCACTTCTCCACCGTTTGACACATCCGCTGAATAAGGGTATCCGGGGTTGTGTCCCAGCCACAGACGTCAAGCATTGCTCTTCTTTCGACGTCGAACCGATGACATACGAACAGTATGTGTTCGGCAGTTTCATCTACACCTGGGCAGTCCGGGCAGACTGGGACCTCCGCGTGTCCGAACCTGTGGAGGTACTGACGGAAACAGCCATGGCCTGACAGGAATTGTGTCAGGTGGAAGTGAACTTCCCCATGGGGTCTTCCCACCCAGCTCGATATGCTAGGTATCAGCCGGTGGGTCCACTTACCTTTCGAGGAGTTGTCCCACTCACGCTGCCATCTGGCGACCGAGGTCACCCTGGTGCGCTCGCGGGCTCCCCTATTTCCACGTAGCTCGAAGCACTCCTCATCTTCCCGAATGACCAGCCCGACTGGCATCATGCTCGCTATCACGCAGGATGCATCGTGTGATACCGTGCGGTAGGCAGATATCACTCTGAGGCACATCACGCGGTAGGTGCTCTCCAGATTCTGTAGGTAACTGGTTACCCTCAGTGCTCTTGACCACGACGGGCCGCCGTACCTGAGGATAGATACGGCAACGCCTGCCAGTAACCTACGTCTACTGGCGCACACCTTTGAGCTGTTGGACATCATTCTCGATAGTGCCGCAACAGCAGTCGACGCTCTCTTGCACGTATAGTCGACATGGCTGCCGAAGGTCAGCTTGTCATCTATAATGACTCCGAGAGACTTCAGACTTCGCTGTGAAGTGATCGCGACTTCTCCCACATGGATAACTGCATGTTGTGCCGACTTGCGGTTGTTGACGATAACTACCTCCGTCTTATGATGAGCGAGCTCCAGGCCTCTCGCGCTCATCCATTCCTCCACCGTGTTGATCGCGTGTTCTGCGGTTAGTTCTACCTCAGGAATTGACTCCCTGTAGACCTCGAAGGTTACGTCGTCGGCAAAGCCGACGATCTTGACCCCAGGAGGGAACTTCAGTCTCAGAACCCCGTCATACATGAGGTTCCATAGGACCGGGCCTAGGATCGAGCCCTGCGGGACTCCGGCGGTAATCGGAACCCTTTTCTGACCGGCATCGGTCTCGTATAGCAGTACGCGGTTTTGGAAGTAACTTTCCAGGATTCGGTACAGACCCACCGGTAGGCTAAGCCGGTGTAACGAGAGCGCGATGGCATCCCAGCTTGCGCTGTTGAATGCGTTCTTCACGTCAAGTGTCACTAACGCACAGTATCGAATACCTCGCCTTTTTCGTTGGATCGCTATCTCGGCAGTATTTATCACTGAGTTGAGAGCGTCCACTGTGGACTTACCCTTCCGAAAGCCAAACTGGTTGCTTGACAGACCGTCCGTACCTTCCGCGTACGGGGTGAGCCTGTTGAGGATGATCCTCTCAAGCAGTTTGCCAGTCGTGTCTATCAGACAGATTGGTCTGTACGCCGATGGGTCGCCTGGCGGCTTCCCGGGCTTCGGCAACAGCACCAGTTTCTGCCTTTTCCATCTATCGGGGAAACGGCACTCGTCAAGGCATCTCTGCATAGCTAGCCTGAACATGTTCGGGTTCGCTATGATCGCTGCCTTGAGAGCGTTGTTCGGGACTCCATCCGGCCCTGGAGCTTTGTTCATTGCTAGGGATTTAGCCACTGCGAGTAGTTCTTCGTTCGTCACTGGAGCCACCATTTCGACCGTGCCCGCACTGTCTCGTAGTGCAGGTGGCCAGGGGCTTGTGGCTCGAGACGGGAAGAGTACTTCGATAATCGTTGCCAACCGGTCCGGAGACCGTTCTGGGGATGAGGAGCCCCCTTTGGTCTTGGCCATCACAATCCGGTAGGCGTCACCCCACGGATTCGCGTTGGCACTCTCACACAGGTTGTCGAAACACGCTCTCTTGCTGCTTTTAATAGCCTTGTTAAGGGCTAATTTCGCAGCTCGAAACACTTCATGGCGGTTCTCTCTTGCATCCTCGGTGCGAGCTCTTTGCATCCTACGTCTAGCTCTGAGACAGGCTGACCGTAGAGCTGCAATCTCGGCACTCCACCAGTATACCGGGCATCTACCGTTTCTTGGCAGTGTTTTTCTCGGCATAGTGGCGTCGCACGCGCGTGATAGAACAGCTACCAGCGCATCCCCGCTTAGACTGTCGGTGTTGGCCTCCAGTCCCAGGGCCGCGGTGAAAGCTTCGCTGTCGAAGTGATTGGACTTCCACCCGCGTACCTGACAGGGATCTCCCGCCCTCGGATGCTGCACACCATAGTTGATCTTAAAGCGGATTGCTAAATGATCGCTATGGGTGTAGCCTTCGTCTACCCTCCATTCCATGCCTGGAGCCAGACTCGGGCTGGCAAAGGTCAAATCAATCCACGCCTCCACTCCGTTTCTACGGAATGTACTAGCGGAGCCATCATTAGCTAGCACAGTATCGAGTTTCGCAAACGCTTCCATTAGCGCTTGACCCCTGCTATTTGTACAGCGGCTGCCCCACTCCACTGCCCAAGCGTTGAAGTCTCCCGCTATTACTACCGGTTTCCGGCCCACGAGGTCCGACGAGAGCCTGTCGATCATCTGGTAGAACTGTTCTATTGGCCACCTTGGTGGGGCGTAGCAGCTGCAATAGAACACACCATTGATCTTGGCAATCGCCACACCCTCGGCGGGGGGGTGTATTACCTCTTGAACCGGGAACCTTCCCGTTGTACAGATTGCCACCATTCCAGACCCGTCCGACACCCAATTGCCGTTGCCGGCAGGGATGCTGTACGGGTCTGATAAGAGGGCGACATCTGTCCTCGACTCCGAGACCGACTGCCACAGCAGCTGTTGGGCTGCTGCACAATGGTTAAGATTTAGCTGTGTGACTCTCACGGCTTCTTCTTATTTAACTCGCCGAAGGGACACGAAGGTCCGCCCATAGCATGTTTATGGGCTTGCTTCTTAGCGGTGCAGATAAGGCACTTATATGCCTTAGTGCACCCCCGCTCTTTATGCCCCTCCTCGCCGCATTGACGACATAGCTTGCTCCTGTCTATGCCTTTGCATTCGTAAGCTTTATGGCCGGATTCTAGGCACCGATAGCACCTGTCCACTGAAGGCGGCTGGGGTATACTAATAGGGCATACCGACCAGCCGATCTTCAGCTTCCCTCTCTCGGTTACCTTTTTGGCATCCGCATTCAGTAGCCTGAGGTAGGCTACTTGGGTGCCAGAGGGTCCGTCCCTCAATCGCACAGAGGCCCGCTCGATTGTGACGCCGCATTGCTCCTTGACGGCTGCGACGACGTCTTCTGCGATCGTGAACTCGTCCAAGTGCTTGCACTGGAGAGTTGTTTCCGCACCTAGCGACCTGATTTGGGCGCCCTCACCAAGAACCTCTTGGGCCAAGGCCTTATATACTGCACTTGATTGTGCGCCTCGCTTCAGCACCAGGAGCATCTCTCTCGTGTTGGTGCGTCTTACGCTACGCACATCCTGCCCAAGGGCCGAGAGACTTTCGGCCGCCTTCATCGATTTAAGGACATCGGCGTATTTGTCCTTGTCGGTTTTTAACCACAAGGCTTCGCCTCTGTCCTTGGCCTTCCTCGCAAGCCGCGGTACCTCCGGTTTCGGTGCCGGCTTTTTCTTGGTGACCAGCGTCCAGGGGTTTGAGCCCCCCTGCCCCGGTCGTGCCGGGTTGCTGGTACCATCGCTCTCAACAGCGAGGTCAGTCTCGCCCTCGCTTACCTCACCCAGGCGGCGTTTGACCTTGACGGTTGCACGCCGAGTGGTGTCGGTTTTGGCACCCTCTCCTGGCGACTTCCTAGGGCGCTTCGCATTCGATGCCGTCTTGCGATTGTCCTTTCCTTTTCCCTTCGAGGGGAACTCGGTCGCCGCTCCGATCGACGTGGCTGCTCCGTAGAAGGTAAAGGCCACTGTCTGTGAACCTCTATTGACCTTCTCTCTTTCCTCCCTATTGGAGGCCACTGTCTGGGTTTCTCTGTCGGGCCTCTCCCGACATTCCACCCTCTCAACATATGCCTGCTGTTCCTGTCTTGCGACACGAACAGCTTTCCGGAGCTCCAGAAGGCTCAACTTCAACTCCTTGGCTATGTTCTGCTTTGCGCTAGCGAAGTCGATTATAGAATCGAGTTGCTTCGCTACTTTGCGCATCGCAGCTATTGGCCCCTCCGATGCATTGGTAGGGGTATTGCCTACCGCTGCTGGGGGGTCACTGGTGCTTTCGGGTGCAGCACTCATCGCTCCACTACTCTCCCCACGGGGTGGAGACCTCGCCAAACCACCTCTTGCGAAGGGGTTTGGCACCTCCGTCTGTTTGTTTTTATTTTTATTTGCCTCCATGTATAGTCCCACGAGTAGCGCGAGAAATATATGTCCGCCACGCCAGAGCTCCGCATTAGCGTGGTAAGGGACGCTTACTGTGCTTACTGACTTACTGTGTGGGTTGCCCAGGTACCCCACAGGCTCCGTTAACGATCGAGCATCTTTTTCACCCCCTCGATCACTCATCCCTCGGCACGGGTCGCTTCACGCCTTGGAATTGGGGTTATGCCCTACCTTGCTTTACGTGGTGATCTCGGCCCGGATCATCACAACCATCCTCCTTTACCAGGGCTTTGGACCTGTAGCTCTGGTTCTCAATAGTTCCATGTACGTATGTTATTACAGACATGCTACTATTAGGATCCGTCATTCGCTAGCGGAGTCTGTATGTGTGTGTGTATGTGAGTATGTATGTGTGTGTATGTGTATGTGTATGTATAAGCGCATGTGTCAAATAATGTCACTCATTTTTCTCAGAGATGGCTGGACCGATTTGCCCAAACTTAGTCTCAAATGAAAGGTGCAACCTTCCCATCGGCTGCTATTGAATTTTGGATCGATCGGAGTTCTGGTTCTGGAATTACAGGTTTCAGAGTGCGGCCACACAGAAATTTCTCATATAAACTATAGGAAAAATTAAAAATACAATTTTTATTTTTGATGCTAAATGTGTTCAAGGTGCATGACACGTCGAGATTTGATGCAAACTCGAAAAAAAATTTGACGACGATTCACTTTTTTGGATTTTGGCACATTTTTGCCTTTCTCATATAGAAAGGTTATGCAATCACTCTGAAAAACGTCAATCTAATCCCGGCCAATTTTTTTTCGACCCGCATAAGGTTTCTGGATTTTAAAAGGGGCGTAGTTGATGGTTTACGGAGAGGGGTTACACCCCCCCCCTCTACTGTTCACTCCCCTCCTTTAAAAATCTCCTTAAATCACCCCTCAGACCACCACCCCATCCAGCCCTCATACCCCTTTCAACCCCATCATCTTTAAACCACCACTATATCACAAAGCATACCAATTTAAGCTGGGGAGTCGTTCGTTCATGGGACTTTCGCCCTCCTCACATACCCACCCCCGCATGACAAAATGAGTTAGCAAACATATAACATTGAACTAATGCTGATTAGGCTAATGGAATATGATATTTTTTGTTTCAAGTGTTTCACCGTCGACACGTAGCTCATCAAGTTCGTGGCTGGCATGCCATTGTGTAAGTGCAAAGTGTACTAAGAATGTAATGGACATTTCCATAATTATGTTGAACATAAAAATACTCCGTGCCATAGTTTAGAGAAATGAGAAAGGCAGAATTGCACCGCTAGGTGGATTAAACAGGTTTTTTGAGAAGGTTGTCGGTCGTAAAATGTCAGCAAACATGACAACAAAACGTGGTTGCTCAAAACTATACTAGGAAGCATTACAAGCATGTTCTGACTAAGTATAACGCATGCATTTAAATAGACTCGTAATCGAAATAATTCATCGTAATAATGGACTTTGGGCAAATCCTCGGTCCAACAATTTAAATAAAACTATTAATCTTAGTGAATTTCACTTGTTTTCGTCTTTTTGTCGTATTCATTTTTACATTTCTTACAAAAGAAATGTATAGGATTCGCTCAAACTTTGAAAACTTTTTCCGAGGCCCGGAGGGCCGAGTATCATATACCAATCGACTCAGCTCGACAAATTGAGACAATGTCTGTATGTGTGTGTGTATGTGTGTATGTATGTATGTATGTACAAAATGTCATGTAATTATCTCAGCAATGGCTGAGCCGATCTTAATGAAACTGGTTTCAAATGAAAGGTCTAACGCTCCCATTTGCCACTATTATTTTTGTTTTTAGACATGTTGTTTACTTTCTGAGATATGGGTGATTTTGTCAAGACAAAACGTGTTTTTTGCGAATAACTTTCGAACGAAGTGATCACATCAGGCACACTAGATTGAAATAGCAAACAAGCAATAGATTGCCGAAATCCGTTAATGAGCGGCGGAGATATTAACAATTTTGTATTTTTGTTCTTTGCTTACCAATTTCCTCTAACTAAAAATGAGACCGTTACATACATAGTATTACTTTACTGGTGTTTTAGGGGGTAAACTAAACCGATTTTGAATGTCGGGGTATGGAAACATATCTACGTGATTCAAGTAATTCGATTCTGAAAACATTTTGTGAATTACCTTAATAATATATAAATTATTTCTTAAAAATTAATATATAAGTTTTCTTCGTGGACAAAATAATGTGTGAGTTGACTTCATAGTGAAATTTTTCCTAGAGTTCATGTATTTATCCCTTGGATTAGGCGTTGTGTCCAACTGTCAGGTGGATGTTGGAGGGTATATTAATTCATAGATCATCAAGCAATCTACCTAGTAGTGAGATAAATGATTTCTCATGTATCACCGACATCACCGCGAGCAACTATATTTTTGAATCTCAAAATTTCAAAATTTGCAAAAATTTGATTTTCTTTTGCAAGTTGTACAGGTCATGGCGCAAAAATTACTAGTTGCGTTATTTATAATAAGGGTGTAAATATACAAATATATCGCATAATATGCCTATCAATATAAAGTCACCGCACTAGCCATCATTTGCCATTTCTCATACGCCACCCCTCACTCTCACTCTCTCTCTCTCTCTCTCTCTCTCTCTCTCTCACTTTTTCTATCACTCACTCTCAGTCTCTCTCACTCTCTCTCTGTCTCTTTCTTTCTTCGTGTTCGTGTTCTTTATCCATTTCAAAGTTGTGTGATAAGATCTTCTGGTTATCTGAAATATTTATTAATGTCCAAACATGTGTGCGATGTAATTGAGGAAGTTTAAGAAGATAAAACTATTTTTTGTCTTCCGTTACCCTGCATCTTATTGTAGAAGAGAGCAACTCGTGATAACAAGTTTAACATTGCATCCTGGTAAATAAAATATTTCTAGCCCTGAGAAAATTTGCAAATTTCCTTCCGAAACATTTGAATTTTGTATAGGCAGGCGACCAAAAATCGAAAACTAAATCAATTCCAATTTAATTTAGTTCTATTTAGAGCTTTTATATACACTATAATTAAGGAAATTCATGGCTATCTCAGAAAAATATTCAAGTTAACTGGGTAATATGGATGTTTGAAGATGAAAATTTTGAAAAGTGACATCCCACGTGCGTTGTTTAAACTCTTCGTATCTCTATTGAATTTTGAATGAAGCATGCTCAAACATGTCATGTGAAAAGTAAGAACACCTTTTTTGTGATGATATTCAAAATATATATTCATTGTATTGGTATGATTTATTATGTAGAATAATGAATCAAAGCCCAGAAATATCCACGAATTAGATCCGGGAAAAGAAGTATCTTACTCTCGATGGGGGATCCAAGTACAATGTTTCTTCTAACTTATCGTTGTCCATTTTTGCTCTATACTGAGTACAATTCAATTGATCCTTCAATGGCAGTCACAATTAGTAGAGATGCGTTAGATAATTCAGTACAAGTTTGATCTGACTACATTTTTGCAATACACATTACTGTGCAGCAACAAATGATCCCGAAGGTACCCCTTTCATGAGCAATGTAACTAGAAAAAACCTATTTTAATCCACCTAGCGGTGCAATTGTGCCTTTCTCAATCATGAATCACGAGAAAGTGTGCGTTGTTTATATTCATTAAAAGCTTTTAAATGCATATATTACATTTTATTATTGTACATCACATGACAACTATATACAGGAAAATAAATCATTATTCGAGTTCTAAAATTTTGAAGAAGAAAAAACAGCCACGGTAATATTGAACTGAAAAACCTGTTTTAATCCACCTAGAGGTGCAATTGTGCCTTTCTCATTTCTCCAAACTATGATTTAATAGCTGGTTCGTACAATATAACTTTATGGAAATGTCTTTCATTCTTATTACAATTGGTAAGTATATATAAGAGCACCTTTTTGCATTCATCGCGGTATCGGTTTGAATCGGAGTTTTCTATGTGATCGACCTCCACAACCCGTAACTCCGGTGCTGGAAGTCGGATGGAGATGGAATTTAATATCAGTTTCTGGGGACGCAACACCTTTCATTTGAGACTAAGTTGAGCAAATCTAGCCATTTTCGAGAAACCAATATAACCGTTATTCTGACTTTGGATGCTTCCGGATCCGTCGATGGTGGCCAGTGTGGCCAAAGAGACTTTGAATGACTGTTGGGGACCTAGATCTACAAATTCAACAGTTGTGTTTACATTTTGGAAAAAAATCACCTTTTTACATTCATCGCAGAATTCGTTAGAATCGGGATTTGCTGCGTGATCGTACGTATCACCCTGTAATTCAGGAACCAGAACTCGGATCCACACAAAATTCAACAGCAGCTGATGGACCTTTCATTTAAAATTAAGTTTGTCAAAATCGGTTCAGAAAATTCCGAGAAACCGGATCCACACAAAATTCAACAGCAGCTGATGGACCTTTCATTTAAAATTAAGTTTGTCAAAATCGGTTCAGAAAATTCCGAGAAACCGATTTGGAAAAATCAACAAATTTTGTTTTGTAACCATACTCTTCAACTCGTAATTCGGAACAAGATGTCGGTTGAAAATGAAATTCAATAGCAACCTATGGGAATATTATACCTTTCATTTGAATCTTAGTTTGTAAAAATCGGTTCAGCCATCTCCGAGTAACCGATGTGGACATTTTGTTAACAAATCCGCACATACACACACATACATACACACATACACATACACATATACATACACACAGATATTTTGCGATTTCGTCGAACTGAGTCGAATGTTATATGAGACTCGGCCCTCCGGGCCTCGGTTGGAAAGTCGGTTTTTGGAGCAATTGCATAACCTTTCTATATGAGAAAGGCACAAGAATAATATTTAATTAGCCTAATCAGCATGAGTTCAATGTTATCTTCATGTGGTTATATTTTGAAATATAGGGGCAATGGGTTTGAAAGTGGAGGATGGGGGGTTAATAGAGTGGGAGTGGAGGATGCGTCAGAAATCCTTCATCTTATTTCGGTATACGGGGTGGATGAAGGAAATGCGGGCGTGAGGGTGGTCCAAGGGGAGGGGAATGATGAAGGAGGGAGGTGTAAGGGCAAGCCGGTGGGGGGGGGGGTCTAGGGGCAGCGACGCAATACTCAACTGCATATTTTGCCTTCCATTTGAGACTTGGTTTGAGAAAATCGGTTCAGTCATCACCGAAGAACCGATGTGACTTTAATTGTAGAATATGCCCGGAATTCCGGACTTCCGGAATCGTCGATAGTGGACAATATATTCAAAGAATGTTTGATTAGCAATCAGTTATCTAGATCTGCGATTAGAAGTAATTTGGTGACCATTTCAATAGTTTTTAGCCTCTGAGGTATTACGATTGTACCGATTTATATGGGAAATTCCAGTGTATCCTTACTAACACCCCTGTAACTCCGGAAGCAAGAGTCAGAACCGAATGAAATTCAGCAGCAGTCAATGGCATTACTGTATCTTTCATTTGAAATTAAGTTCGTAAAAATCGGTAGAGAATTCGTTGTGGAATGGGTGTGATATTAGCTTAGGAACTTGGCGGGTTACCCGGGGGCGTCATGAACTGTCATAGGTGGCCAATGTGGTCAAAGCTGCTTTGATTGATCATTAGTGATCCAGACCCGCAAACTAGAGTAATGTTACATCAATTTTAATATGTTTTCCATCATTTGAACATTATGGTGGTACCAGTTTATATGGGAATTTGCTGTGTGACCGCACTCTTCAACCCGTAACTCCGGAACCGGAAGTCGGATCAACTAAAAATTCAATAGCAGCTTATGGGAGCGTTATACCTTTCAGATGAAACTAAGTTTGCGAAAATCGGTTCAGCCATCTCTGAGAAAATTGTGTGAGTTTAAATGACACACACACATACAAACACACACATACATACACACACACAGACATTTGCCGATCTCGACGAACTGAATCGAATAGTGTATGATACTCAGCCCTCCGGGCCTCGGTTAAAAAGTCGATTTTTACAGTGATTGCATAGCCTTTTTTTATATGAGAAAGGCAAAAAGACTTGTAATTTCAAGCATTTCCTTCCATCAAAAGCAGATTTATGTCCAGTGACACTTTCAATGACCACTTGCGTTTCCAGCAAACTAAATACTTATTCTGAAAATTTGAATCATTTCTTTTTCATAGTATTGGTTGCTATAGGATTCATTTATCCATACTTCCTGAACGAAAATACCGAATGAAATAATATGCAAGCTGTAAGGATGATTGGAAGGAGACTGCATTATAATCAATTGAACGGCTTTTGTGCTATTGACATAGCATAGCTTCACACTATTTACTTCAATGCAAATGAAAACTTTGAAATATCTTCCTGCCCCATTTACGAATCGCCCTCTCTCTATGTCGCTCTCTGTTTACAGAGTTTAAAAGCACGTGTGACATTGTCTCACTTTACTATTTCGAATTGCGCGTATCTACGCATACCGCACATTTTTTTTGGAATATGTGACCAAAAAGACAATTTTGAATTCCAAAATAAATTGAATGTTCCATTCAAATCATTTTACTCATTTTATGCTTTTCATTTATTTGATTAATTTGTTTCATTTGATTAATTTGATTAATTTGATTCATTTGATTCATTTGATTCATTTGATTCATTTGATTCATTTGATTTGATTCATACAGAGAGTTTAAAAGTTTTATAACTATGTTGTATAATGTTTCAAAATACATAGTTTGAAATAATTAATAACATTAAGTTTCATAAAAGCTACATCATCAAGGCATCCAAATATCTTATTGCGTACAAATCAACAAATTCTATCATTCAACTGCACACCATTTAAAAATCGATGCAATATAAACGTTATTGGCATACACTGGAACAATTACAACCATTATTTCGTGAAAATTTACTTGTATTTATATTAAAATGTCGGCCATTTTGTATCCGCCATTTTGAATTTTGAAAATCTGACATCAAAATCGTAATCTGTGCCCTAAAAAACGTGGTATGTACTTTTGCAGGTCAATCAAAACCATTTTCGACTTTTGACCAGGTTTTTAAGGAAATCCGCCACTGTGCGTTGTCGGGAATTCTTGCGTTGTAAGATTTTGTCATTGTTCGATGTGAGGTATTTGAATCGTGGGAAACTATATGTTCGTGATGGGATGTAGTGTCGTGGCTCGCGTGTAATGTCATTTGTTCGATTAGTATTATTGTTTGGGTTATAGTATAGTACAGATATAATATAAATATACCAACCCGAAGGTTTTTGCAAAACCTTCAAGGAAATCATTGAATGTGGCAACCCTGTCACTAAGCGAAAGCCACACCAAAAAGAATGATGAAAATTTTGTTATTTGTCGTACAAAAGGTTGGTTTTCTATCTACACCAAAAAGTTGATAAAAGATATCACCTTGTTTCACAAAGTGCTCATTTGACATAAGCTGCGAAAGAGGAATGTTCGTTCGAAGCGAACCACTATCGATGGTATGCAAAACCTTTCGTTCGAAAACTCCAAGAGTGCGTTGGTCCTTCACGAGCATAGTCCAGGTCTCGTGGCCGTAGAGGACCACCGGTCTAATCAGCGTCTTGTAGATAATCAACGTCGTGCGGCGGCGAATTTTATACGGCCGGAGCGTCCTCCGGAGTCCAAAGTAGGCACGATTTCCCACCAAGATCCGTCTCTGAATTTCTCTGCTGGTATCATTGTCGGCGATTACCAGTGAGCCCAAACACACGAATTCGTCGACCATCTCTATTTCGTCAACGTCAATCCGAACTCGGGATGGGAGGTTCGCATTGTCTCTAGAACCTCTTCCTCTCATGTATTTTGTCTTCGAAACGTTGATAGCAGGTCCAATCCTGCTGGCTTCGGCTTTCAGTCTGATGTACGTTTCCTACATCGTCTCAAAGTTCCGTGCCATCGTCGTTGGCGAAGCCAAGAAGTTGGACAGACTTCCGTGCCACTCGTGTCTATTCCCGCTCTCCTTATTGCACCTTCTAACGCAACGTTGAACAGCAGGCACGATAGACCATCACCTTGGCGTAACCCTCTTCGAGATTCAAAGGGACTCGAGAGTGTCCCTGATACTCGAACAACGTACATCACCCGATCCATCGTCGCTTTGACTAATCGTGTTAGCTTATCCGGAAAACCGTACTCATGCATTATCTGCCATAGCTGATCTCGATCGATTGTGTCATATGCCGATTTGAAATCGATGAACAAATGATGTGTGAGCACGTTGTATTCGCGGCACTTCTGCAGAACCTGCCGAATCATCGCGAATATTTTGTCCGTGGTAACGCGGGAACCCATGAATCCCATTTGGTAGTGCCCCACGAACTCCCTTGCAAATGGTGACAATCGGTGGCAAATAATTTGGGAGTTATCAGCAAACCGGCCTTATTAGGACGAATACATAATGGAAAAATAATTCAATTAGAAAATTCCTTTTATTAATTTGTATTATTTATTTTTATTTATTTAATATAATTATATCCATCGGACTTTGCAGTCTAAATGGACAGATAGAGTTATAAATAGTTTTTTTTTCCTTTTTTTTATTTCGACTATGTTAGTCACATTTTCTTTTTTACGTTTTAACGACCTTCAATTAGCTAGAGATTACTGGGTAGGGAAAGTTATGAAACTTAGAGCCATAGTACTCAAGTGAGAGCAAGGATGTGAAGTAAACAGATCGGAAAACTAGAAGTGGCAGGGTCATTAGAACGATATTAAGCCTGTTCTAATGACCCTGCCACTTCTAGTTTTCCGATCTGTTTACTTCACATCCTTGCTCTCACTTGAGTACTATGGCTCTAAGTTTCATAACTTTCCCTACCCAGCAATCTCTAGCTAATTGAAGGTCGTTAAAACGTAAAAAAGTTATAAATAGTTATAAATAACAATACATCTGATAAACTAAAGTAAAACAATATCACATCAAATAAAAACATCAAAGCACAGTAGAGCGGCTAATCTTATTGATGAAGCGACTGGACAACTCATTAAACTCAAAAAACTCTTCCACTGCGGTGAATGTCCGAGTGCATGCGGTAATCGGTTCGTTGGATCCAAACAAGGTACGATGAAATCTTTGCTGAAGCAGTGTTGTATTACGTAGTGTTCTATTAGGAATCCGAAAGTTTACTTCCGAACGAAGTTCTGGAGCATCCATCTCACCGTTAATCAGTTTTGCGATTACCAGTGCTTGCTGTATTTTTCGCCGGCGTTGCAACGTATCGATTCCCAGAAGTTGACACCTATCCGGATATGCTGGAAAATTAGCTGGATCATTCCACGGTAGATTTCTTAAAGCCATGCGCACAAATCGTTTCTGCACACGTTCGATTCTAATGCACCACGTTACTTGATGCGGACACCAGATCACTGATGCGTTTTCGAGAATAGGGCGGACGAGTGAACAGTACAGTGCCTTCAGACAATGTGGGTCGTTGAAGTCCTTAGCAATCTTGGAAATAAATCCCAACTGTCGTGTTGCTTTTGAAATAATCTGCGAGCGTTGCAAATCGAATGTCAGTTTCGCGTCCAATTGCACTCCTAAATCACATACCTGCTCAACTCTTGTCAGAATTGTACCGTTAATCCTATAATCGAACTGTACCGGGATAAAATACGATGGAATGTAATCACTTGACATTTCGCCACGTTAATGACAAGCTTATTTCTGCCACACCAATCTACGAAAAGTTGTAGTAAACCTTGTAGGCGCCAACAGTCTTCTACAGAACGAACAACAAGGTACAACTTCAAGTCGTCAGTATAAACTAGTTTGCAGCCGGCTCCCAGCAGCAATGCGATGTCGTTGAAATATAGTACGAACAACAGAGGTCCCAAGTTACTCCCTTGTGGAACACCAGACTTGTTGGAAAATTGTGACGATGTGCAGTTATCTAATTTTACTCGCAGAAATCTTCCGGAAAGATAAGAATCTAACCAAGACACCAATTGTGAAGAAATGCCGAGACGAGACAGCTTGCATAAAAGTATTCTATGATCAATTTTGTCGAATGCTGCTTTCAAATCAGTGTAAATGACATCCATCTGCGCTTTTTCCTCCATGCTAGCGACACACTTGGACGTGAAACTCAACAAATTTGTCGTCACTGATCTCCCTGGCATGAATCCGTGCTGATCAAACGATATGTAGTTCTTCGCGCAGTCTAAAATAGCACCACTCACAATAATCTCAAATAGCTTCGAGGAGGCTGAGAGACTAGTAATTCCACGATAGTTCGCAACATTCCGCCGATCGCCATTCTTGAATATGGGGCATATGAGCGATTGCTTCCAAATGCGCGGGAATTTAACTTGCTCAAACGAACGATTAAAAATTAAACTCAGCGGTCCAGCCAAAGCATTGATACAACGAAGAATGACAACTGCGGGAAAACCATCTGGCCCGGGAGCAAACGAGCATTTCAGTTTCTTCGATGCCTGTTTAACCAATTCTGGAGTAATGACGAAAGTTCCCAAATTAATCATACCGTTGGGAACATCGGACGCCACATCTTCCGCCTCTTGTCTCGATGTAAAACTGCTCGAGAAGACACTAGTAAAATGCCGCGCAAACAGTTCACATGACTCAGACACTGATGTGGCAACCGCATCTTCATGAAACACATTTGATGGTACCAATGAGTTCTTTCTTTTCGAATTAACAAACCGCCAAAAACTTCGAGGGTTGCGTCGTAGGTTAGTTTGCATTCGGAGTACATATGATTTGTACAAACTTGCGTTTAAGGAACGGTATGCATTGACAGATCGATGGAAATTGCAACGATTTGTAAAGGTCCGCTGGCGTCGGAGTTTACGTTGAAAGGCATTCCGCTCGCGTTTTAATTTACGCAATTGATATGTACTCCAAGCAGGGGAAAGGGGAGGTCTGACACGAGGAACATTCAATTCAAGCCAGCGATTGATTTCGCCACAAAAGTTTACAGCCATATCATCAACATCTCCGGATGCGAACAATGAAACCCAATCGATATTGTTCAGATGATCAGAAAGAGCAGAAAAATCCACTAACCGATAATTCAAAGGGCGCACGGTACTACTATCGCCGTTCGTTGACGATTGGGCGCTACCAGCACTGTTATATAATGAAATGGTAAGCGGCGGATGATGGGTGTCTACGGGTAGTAGCGGCGTAGGGCAACTATCAACTCTGGCGTCACAATCAAATCGGCAGAAAATAAGATCAAGTGTACGACCGAGCAAATTATACACTAGATTTTTCTGCCCAAGGCCCAAAAAGTCCATACCATCCAGCAGAGTGTGGCTGGCCGGTGGAAGCTGTGTACCGTTACAAACAATATCAGTATCGCTTATGGCCCAGTGCATACGTGGCTGATTATAATCACCACACACAAAAACTACGTCGTCAGTTAAACTTTTTTCACACAGTTCCTGTACAGAAGCAATGTGCTCATTAATCACATTCAAGTCCTGACTTCGATCTGGTGGTATATAAACGGCGCATATTTTTACATTTATATTTTTTATCCTCGTCGAGACAGAAATTTGCTCCAAATTTTGTCCATTCGTCATGTGTATGAGTGTACTGGTATACTGTTGTGCCACCGCAACCAGTACCCCCCCAAACCGAGATTTTCTGCTATTGCGTGCGCAACGATCGCAGCGAAACACGTTGTAAGCTGTACCAAATAGCTGCAGTGAGGTGATGCAGTCATCAAGTCCAGTCTCGGTCATAACAACCACGTCAAAATCGCAATCTGCAGAGTTCAGGAACAGCTCATCTACTTTCGTCCTCAGCCCTCTCACGTTCTGATAGAAGATGGAAATACTGCTATCGCTATCGGGTATTTGCTGTGAAAGACAACGGTTGAATACAGGTGAAGGAGGGAAAGAAACGGTCGAATACTCGCCTCTGATGGGAGCCCTAGACCTAGGACTCCCACCGTCTGCAGAAAATCGCATTGCGTTCAATTTATTGTCATAGGAAACGGTTGTTCCTGTGTTGGAGTTGCTGCTGGTTGTTCTCGGGCGAAAATAAACGGTCGTCTCATCGTGTTTTTTGGAAGCTCCACAAACTCTCTAAACATTAAACCGGCGGGCCAACACGCAGCGTTTAGGGCCTGCTGCTTGAGAGCTGGATCAAGGCCAATTTTAAATGAGACGTAGTTCATGTTCGTGACGTCTTTTCCCTTAGGTACAAGACGAGTGACATCAAACAAGTCAGCAAAATCTAGGCAGCGAGAAACAATTTTTTGCACATCATCATTACTGGTCAGTGGCTGGAAGCCAGATAAATAAAGCCAAAATCTGGGTGGCGGCGCAACTGGTGTGATGAAAGCGACAGAGAGATCACCAAAATCGATTGAATTAGTGCCGCGATCGACAGCTGGGCGAGCCGATTGGCTATTTTCAATGCGACGACGCTTTGAACTCGATCCTGGCCACATTGGTGTTCTCATTTCACGGGAAACGGAGGGTTTTGGTGTTTGATTTGAGTTTGCAATACAGTCCACTTTTTTGCCTAGCACTTCGACAATACCAGATAGTTGTTGTATCTGTTTACTGATATCATCGGTGCTTGCACTTGGAGATATATTGTTTCGATTTTGATCAGTAATGTACTCACGAATGCTTCTGCCATTTAGCTCGTGCCTGCATCTTATACAAATAAATACGGCCTTGCCTTGGGCAAAAACATCCTTACAAGAGCGAGGATTGAAACCACAGCAATTTTGGCTGACGTGGAAAGGGATTTCACAAAGGCCACAGCGCACTGGTTCCAAATCATTGATTTCGTGATGACACTCACCACATTGTTTTTTATCCATATTTGTTTTGTGTTGCGTTCGCAAACCAGAAGATATGACAGATACGCACTTCACAGAACGACGAAACAAGTGGCAGTGGCTGGTGCTAGCGGTCGATGTGGCACCAAAAACAATCCAAACTGACCGGATAAAACAGCGATAAATCGCAGAAAACGATAACAAATACGGTACAAACTCCAATGCCTTGCAGGAATACGGGTATTTCCGGGAACGATTAATGTTGAACGGAAACAGTATGTCGAGAATAACACTTTAAAAAACGTAAAATAAGCTAACAAAAAAACTAACACGATGCTCCAGTTTTACACTGTTAATCAAAACCCGCTTGTTAATTCTATACCTTTACCAGTGACTTATAATATAAACAAATATTCACACATGATGCAAAAATCCCTTTTATTTGCATGTCTTAAATTTGTGCTTGTTAATAATCAGTTCTATGTCTTTAACAGTGAACAATAACATAAAAATAACAACGTAATGCGTGTGTGCCCTGAAAAATAATGCTATATTGATGCGATGAGCTTATGCGGAAAACCGTACTCGTGCATTATCTGCCATAGCTGATCTCGATCGATTGTGTCATATGCCGATTTGAAGTCGATGAACAAATAATGTGTGGCACATTGTATTTGAGGCACTCCTCCGGAACCTGCCGAATCGCGAATATTTGGTCCATGGTGGTGCGGGAACCCATGAATCCCGTTTGGTAGTGTCTCACAAACTCCCTTGCAAATGGTGATAATCGGCGGCAAAGAATTTGGGAGTTATCAGCAAACCGTCCTTATTAGGACGAATACATAATGGAAAAAGAATTCAATTAGAAAATTCCTTTTATTAATGTGTATTAAGTTAGCGTTTGTTAATTCTATACCTTTACCAGTGAATTGTAATATAAACAAATATTCACACATGATGCAAAAATCCCTTCTATTAGCATGTCTTAAATTTGTGCTTGTTAATGTTCAATTCTATGTCTTTAACAGTGAACAATAACATTAAAAGTAACAGCGTAATGCGTGTGTGCCCTGAAAAATAATGCTATATTGATGCGATGATGGTGCACATGGTGTTCGCTAGTCATGTCGCATTTTGAATGTTGGTGGTCGTGTCTTGTACACAACCCTCGATTTTTTTTATGTATTGTTATTATTTTTATCAAAAATTTTAACGATTTGACTGTTAGCAATAAGTTTAGCATTAAGACATCATTGGGGCTTTGAATTGCCTGTTGGTGTATATATGACAAATACAAATACAAATTACCCCGCTCAAAATCAGAGTGCATAAATTTGCCCCAGGAAACCTATTTCACGCTACCCGATGAATCCTGCATTACGTAGATGCACATGATTTGAAATATGACGTGCATTTGAGAGGATATAAAACGACATGCATTTTGAGGGGTGTTTGCGCAGCTATTAGGATGTTCTGATACAGGTGGGTCCGTAGGAAACTTCCGAATAAACTTAATTTTGACTTTATAAACATGCCCCATGTATCAAGGTGCTCCTCTGCATCATATAAGTTTTGCAAACAAGTAGTGACATAAAAATGGCTCGTCTCACTGCTAGGAAGATTAAACCGGATTTTAGCAAGTTTTAATAGTAACTTATGATGATTATCTAACTACTTTAATACTACTATAATGGATTGAAATAATCGATGTGTTGGTACCTGCTTTAAATTGCTTTAGTACGTTATTTATCGACCCAGAATCATTGGTACGAATACTATCGTTGGCTGTTATGTATCGTTCATCATTTCCATCATCATGGATCTACGAAGAAAAAAATAAATAGAAAATGAGCTTTATTTAGAATGACTTCATAGAAATTTCACATTCTGTAAAACCGAAAACCTTTTGGATCCACTTAGTGATGCAGTCGCTATTTCCAAATTTATGCACACTATAATTGCATGGCAGCATGGGTTCGTGAAAAAGTGTTCGGCGACCACTAACCTGATTAGTTATTTGCAGGGTGTTAATTTGAGAAGATTGTTGCGCCAAAACGAATGATATACGGAGCATGCAACACTTTTTTCACTCTCTCACTATACAACAGCAACAAATTTGTTGCATTAGATACATAGAGAGCACGAGAGATACAGGCTTGTTCTGCCCTTTTATGCAATTCTGACGTTAGCGCCAATAGGAATATTTTTCAGGAAACCAATTTTTGTGTTTCGTGATGTTTTCAAAAGCACGAATAATGCTTCAACTATCTGTTCTGTACAAAATGTGTACAATCCATCGTAGATAATAGCCAATTGCTTAAATTTTCAATTTATGGCAAAAACCTTGTAAATTTTAGCTAACGTCACTTTTGTAAAAAATAGCGATTTCATTTCACTGTTTTTATGCAATTCTGACGTACGTATACAAACCAAAATTACCGGGTAAAACGTGTCGTATATTATCAACCGTTTCAACTGAATTATCTGCAAATGATTATTACTTCCTTCAAGTTTCCGAGGCTATATGTGGCGGTCTGGTCAGATGGTCGGTTTTGGATCTATACGGATGTTCCGTGGGTTATGTCCGAGGGCCATTCAGTACATTTTCATTAATTTTCCAAAGTTTAGCTGCAAGTCAGGCATTATTATAAAATGTATTCAGGCCCGTAGCTAGGATTTTGTTTCGGGAGGGGCTTAAAATTATTGCATAAATGTATTAATTCTGATGACTTGAGATATTTACTGGAAACTGAACGTAATTATGAAAAGTTCTTAGCGAAAAAAAATCCAAGTTAGAAATTTCTCTAGTTACAAAAATGAATATTCAAGGATTCAAAGTATTTAGGGCTGCTTAAAAATACTACGCATTCTAGACTACACGTTTACAAGATGTAGAAGACGCTAAATTGGAATGAGTAGAAAAATATCCAAAAGCCCGTCTCACGAAACTTTACACGCATTTGCTAATCAGGAGAACGAAAAGTTTCATTTAAAACTGTTGCACCTAACGCATCAAAGTTGTACGGATAACGAAGACGAAATGAGAAAATCAGAGCGCAATTCCGAAAGCACTCGTGTTGGGAGAATAGAAAAGATCTAAGAGTGATCTTGAATCGATTTCGATTGGTTGATTTTTTTTCCTCTCTTTTCTCTCTTATTTAAGATTATCTTTCTCATTTTATTCCATGACGAGCAAAAACAGAACGCAAGACTGTCACATACTGAAGACATGAAATCGAAACACTTATCCCAATTTATTGGCTCGTTTTACCACTTTTTGACCCGTTCACTTTTAAAAGAAATTTCTTTTACACGTTTGTTGCAGATATCACGGATTTACGGATAACAGTTTATTAGTACGGAACGAATTCCTCGTAATAGTGAAATGAAGCGTCAATAAAAATAAGCACATATGTAATTTTTTACGTTCATGAAAAAAATCAGGGAAAAAGTTATTAACAAACAAATGTGGAAAGAAAAATCGGCCAATCAAGCCCATGGCTGGGGTAGGTTGGCCGAGTTCGGTAAAATAAGTAAAACACGTCAAATTTATCAGTGGAAAACTTTCAATTCAAAAACCATCGTTTTTTTCGTATAAATAAAATCCACTCTTTACTTTTTAACCTGTTTGAACGTAGTTTTGGCAGTCTTAGTCAACTTTGTACCAGCTTTTTTCCTCCACCAGCGTGCGGTTACGTTCGATTTCATTTTTCTGCTCCTCCAATACAGCTTTTATTGGGGAATCTGTTAAAATTTGAGTCAATCGGCGTTTACGACCTTGCCACTTCTTCGAATCAGATCGTGCGCTCGCCTTTGGAAGAGGTCTGACGTCTTTAGAGTGGCTTACATCTGCAGCAGATTCTATGCTAATGGACGAGTTTTGCTCGGGGTTGGGTCGATCTGTGACAAATCATGTCAGAAACTCCTCAGGAGTCAACTTATATAAACTTTATAAACAATTTCCGACTTTTAGTGATTCTAATCTCTTATTTCTATTTGGTAATCATTTTAAATTATTTTTATTACTTATTTCTCGTGTATATTTTTCCTTAATAATCATCAATATTAGCATAATATCAAATTTTGCTTTGAAAAAGGTTGGCATTTCACAAATATCAAAGTGCACATTACTATACACTAAATTTACAACTCGTCCAACCTGCCCCGCACAGAACTCGGCCAAACTACCACAATGTATATTTTTGAGAACAATCACGATTTACACAAATAAATATAAGGTTACACTGGTAACCGTTTTGTTGGGTTTTGAATACCCTTTCCAGCAGTACAAAATTATTGGAAATCGGATGTAAATTGATTCGCGTTACACATATTATTTTTCAGAAACAGAAATTTACTCACCAGCGCCGATAAAAGAATAAACGTGCTCCTGTACAAACGACAACACCAAAACACTTGAAATTACGTCGGTACATTGGTAACCTAATAACCCACAAAAATCACTATAGATGTCGCTACTGCGCATAGTAGCCTTTTCATAAAAGGCACTCGGTCAACCTGCCCCTTCGGCCAACCAGCTCCGGTCACCGTTAAAATGACGTGAAACAAAAACTGCCTTCTCGGATGAATAGTTCTCAGACAAATTGAAATATTTTTTGTGTAGCACAGTACAAAGTATAGAGTGCACAGTGTGCACTTACCTAATACAGAAATTCAAAATTTGTGCAATTCAAAAACTTATCATTTAATAATAACAAGAACTTATCATTTAATAATAACGGCCCCCGTGGGTCTTTTATATATTTCCTTATGTAAACAATAGAAATGATATAACGAGTTTAAATGGTTGTCCGGCAGATCTCGCGCAAGCGGTTAGCCATTGCACGTGGAAACCTGTTTACGAGGCGAGGAAATATTTTTTTCCTCACCAACTATGTTTTGGGAGGGGGGGATGTTCACTTCTATCTCGCTATTGAACATTTGCGTGTCATCATCGTAGTTGCTGCCTTTATGTTCGCGAATATCTGAAGTTAGCTGGTTCACACGCATCGTTCCCAGACGACAACATGTGATAATTAACTGGAAGCAGGGCTAGACGACAACATGCGCGTTCTAAGGAAAACAGTAACAACAACAGGTGTTCTGAGAAGCGCAGCAGGTTACATCGCCTGGCTGAGGTTATATATAGGCCGATAGGGAACATTATTGTTCAGTCCCAGTCAGACCATCAAATAAGCTAGTTATGATTGTAGTATAGTGAATAAAAAGTTTTTTTTAAATTTAAAATAATATATTAAGTTTTTAACTGGCGCCCGAATAGGGACCAGAGTGAAAAGTTTTCTTAGTCACGACGTTACAGTGCAGTGAAAAAAAAAATTGAAAACAAGTTCCATCTGACCGCATCTAGCAGCTGTGAAGAAGGACGCCCCGAGTCACCATTGGCAGCTAAAAACTCGGCAACGGAAAAAAAAAAAGGAATTCCGTCACTTCACGGGAAGGATTGAACGTCACTCTGGTGCCTGACCCCAAGACGTGATTGCCCCGATAAAGGACAGCAACCGCACTTCCCCTGATAGAAGTTGGAAGTTAGGATGATAAAGAGTATATTGTAAGTATCTTTAAATATTTTCAATTTGTATATCAATAAAAATTTAACTAGTTAGTAGTTTAATACTAATTAAATAAGGAAAAGTGATTGAACAGTGATAAATTAAAAAAGTGATTCATTTGTGTCTTAAAAATTGAGGTCGAAAGTTTAATTGATAGTTTCAAAAATTTAAAGATTAAAAATATGACAGTACCAAATAATTCATCACAAATTGTGGAAATTTTGGCTCGTTTATCAGCGTTAGAAGCGGTAAACGCTTCTTCGGCTGAAATAGATTATAGTGATCCGGTTTTAACATACCAAAATCCTGATGGATCAATTGCCGATCCATCAGTAATTGAAAGGTTACCAGATTTAATTAAAGATATACCAACTTTTGATGGTAAATCAGATGAATTGAGCAATTGGGTTAGGAACGTCGACAATTTAGTAAAAGCTTACCAACCCTCAGAGCAAAGTACGGTTGAGCAAAAAAATAAATTTTACGCTATTTGCACATGCATTCGAAGAAAAATAAAAGGAGAGGCAAACAACGCTTTAGTCAATTCAAATGTCAACATCAATTGGAATTTAATTTAAAAAAAACCCTTTTGACGTATTACGGTGAAAAAAGGGACTTAACTACCTTGGACTACCAACTAATGAATTGCATACAGAGAGGTAGACCTCTAGATGTTTACTTCGATGATATTAATAATTTTTTATCTCTTATTGCTGGACAAATCAAAACTTGCCCTGAATATACACATCCAGAAGCTACACGTGCAATGTTAGATATGTATAATAGAAAGGCAATTGACGCATTTATTCGTGGTCTTGATGTAGACGTGGGAAAGTTTTTGAAAAATCATGATCCTGAATCTTTAGCAAACGCATATGCTTATTGCATTACGTACCAAAACATTGAATATAGGAAAAATCTTATCAAACCAAAATATATTGATGCATTTTCATCAGGTCCTCCAAAAATTCCACCTAAAGTAAATCCACAACATCAATTTTATAAACCCCCGCAAATTCCTCCAAGAATTTTCGCGCCACCAAAAATATTAACCAAGGATATCAGTTTAGACAACAAAATCCTCAACAAACGTATTTTAAACCATCACAACAATTTCCTCAACGAATGTTTCCGAAACCACCTCAACAATTTCCTCAACAATTTCCCCAACAATATTTTAAACCTCCTTCAAATTATTAGGTCTCGTCATATTAACTATGCAAATAGACCTCAAAATTATCATCAGTCAAAACAGTTTCATCTAGAGACAAATGAAAATTACGATGCAGATCCTGATATAAATCAATATTTTGAACAGATTCCATATTTAACAGAAGAAAGTTGCAATGATGGAGTTTCTTTTGAGAGATACACCAGTGGCCTTGAATATCAAGAGCACGATAACACAGAAATTGATGAAAATTCAGCCGAATTGAATTTTTTAGAATAAATTCATCATTACCATATTTTCTATATTATGGTAATAAAGAAACTCCTTTAAAATTTCTAGTCGATACAGGATCAAACAAAAATTTCATTCATCCAAAATTTGCAAATACCTCACGCGATGTAGATAAACCATTCTTCGTATGATCTGTTGCAGGAGATATACAAATTACTAAATATTCCCAAGCACCAATATTTAAACTATATTCTAATATAAATGTTAAATTCTTCCATATGGATAAACTCAGAACATTTGATGCAATCTAAAAGAATTAGGTGCCATAATAAATACATCAGATGAACAGCTTATTATTAACAATAGTATTATTTCTTTATAACAGCATCGACTTCAAGAGGTTAACAAGATCCATATACAAGATGAACATTTAATTCCAACAGAAAAAACAAAATTGATTAACTTAATATCTATTTTTCAGGATTTGTTCCAACCACCGGACGAAAAATTATCCTTCACAACAAGAGTTAAAGCTGAGATCCGAACTATTGATGACAATCCCATTTATTCCAAATCTTATCCCTACCCCCAAGCATTAAAGACAGAAGTCGAAAAACAAATTAAAAAATTATTAGATGATGGTATCATAAGACCATCTAAATCACCTTATAATTCTCCAATTTGGATAGTTCCAAAAAAATGGACGTTTCAAATATAAAAAAATTTCGTCTTGTTGTTGATTTTAGAAAACTCAACATTAAAACAATAAGTGATCGTTATCCTATTCCAGATACTTCCTCTGTTTAAGCTAATCTAGGTAGGAATAAATATTTTACTACTCTCGATTTAGCTTCAGGCTTTCATCAAATTCCAATGTTAGAAAAAGATATAGAAAAAACTGCTTTTTCAATAAATAATGGCAAATATGAATTTGTTCGAATGCCATTTGGTTTGAAGAATGCTCCCAGTATTTTTCAAAGGGTTATGGATGATGTTCTCAGAGAATACATCGGAAAAATTTGTTATGTATATATTGATGATATAATAATTATTGGTAAAACTCTTGACGAACATATTACAAATATTAAAACAATTTTTGAAGTACTCAGAAAATCAAATTTTCGTATCCAACCAGATAAATGTCAATTCTTCAAAACTGATGTAGAATTTTTAGGATTTATTGTATCCCAGAATGGATTAATGCCAAATCCCAAAAAAGTTGAAGCAATTAAAAATTATCATCAGCCCACCAATTTAAAAGAACTTCGTATGTTTTTAGGTTTATCAGGATATTATCGACGATTTATAAAAAACTATGCAAAACTTGCACAACCGCTTACAATGTTATTAAGGGGGGAGGATGGCCGTCGCCGTATTTCAAAAAATGAATCCAGAAATTTTCCTGTTAATTTTAATGATGAAGCTACAAAAGCTTTCGACATATTGAAAAGTATTTTGTCTTCAAATGATGTTCTTATTTTTCCAAATTTCGATGAACCGTTTATTTTAATAACGGATGCTTCAAATAAAGCACTAGGAGCAGTTTTATCCCAAAAACAGATAATGGAGAGCGACCAATTACATTCATTTCACGAACACTTTCAAAAACAGAAGAAAATTATGCAACTAATGAAAAAGCAATGTTGGCAATAGTTTGGGCATTGAATACACTTCGAAATTTTATTCATTGAGCAAAAATTTTAATTTATACAGACCACATGCCTCTGACTTTCGCAATATCTCCCAAAAATGTGGAAGGCTTATATTGAAGAACATGATTATGAAATGTTCTACAAAAAAGGAAGCGCAAATGTTGTTTCAGATGCTTTATCTAGAGTAAAGCTTCCTGCAACTTCACCACAAATTAACTCTCTAACACCAACGTTACATTCATCGGATAATGATGACAATTGTTATATCCCTTCTGTTCGGGCCGTTTAAACGTCACGAATGAAAATTTTGTGTGTAACTTTTAAACACAGCCTGCCTAGATAATATGGCAACACGCACCGCTGCGCCACGTCAGCGTAACAAACGCAACGCAAACGAAGCGCGCGAAAGGGAAGAAAAATGCTACCTGTATTGGAGGATAAATGGCATAAGGTATCGTACTTTCGTCGTGTGAAGACATGCAGTCGAAGATTACCTATTTGAGTGAAGTGAATTAAAACAAAGTTAATCATGTGAATAGACGGAAATACATTATTAAAACTAAACGCAAGTGTTTCTATCCGGTTTCCGAATTCGCGGAGTTCGTCGGTTCGCCTATAGTCACCAAGTTACAGTCCACTCTCGAACATAATTTTGGTCCATCGAACCGAATCTAAGGTTGTGAAGTGCTCCGACGGCTCCGACTGTTACGGAACCGGAAGAAAATCAGTATCGTGAAAAGTGGTTACGCAAAACGTGGTTTGGAAAATGGCCGCCATATTGGAATAGTACCAGCGCCATTTTGTTATGAGCTTGAAGACTGGTGTGCGGTAGCCATTTATAGTGTTTTTGTGAGTGTTGAAAAAGCGAGCATTGAGCGCTCTGGGAAACAAAGTGGATTTCTTCGTGGTTTCGATTTGACCATCTGTGCCCTTGAGTTACCGGTTGCGTGAGCATAGACTTGGCTGTGTTCCCAACCATCGTCGAGCATAGGGCTTGACCTGATGTGGTGTTTACGGTGGCATGTCGAAAAGAAGTGATCCAAAGCATAAAGAAGCAACGAAATTTGGAGCTAGTTCTGCACTTGGGCAGTCTACTCTAGATTTTTCGACCCCTCGCATCAAGAAGAAAAAGAAGAAGGTTAAGTTGACGGAGAAGTTGGTCTCCGGAGAGAACATGGATAAGCTCGTCCACCGCCGTGGCGTAGCCAAAGGTAAGGTTACTCGTATCCTCCATACTATATGCCCCGATGAACAGGAAGTGGCTCAGCTGACAGAAGCTGAGGTTAAGGTGTATCTGCGGAAATTAGAAGCAGCTCAAAAGGATTACAACGATGTTCACGAGCGAATAATGGAACTAACGGCGGTCGAGGACTACGAACAACATGACCAGCAGTATGAAGAGTTCGACATCCTGTACGATAATGTTTCTATTATGTTGGAGGAACAGCTCACCAGGATCAACGCAACCGCGGCGGCTGCTGCTGCTACCACAGAGCTCACAAGGAATGGCAATAACCAGCAAGCACCAGTTGTAATTCACCAACCGCTTCGCATGCCGATTCCCACATTCGATGGTCGGTACGAAAGCTGGCCAAAATTCAAGGCCATGTTCAAGGACCTCGTGGACAGAGGTCCAGATCCACCAGCTGTCAAGCTATACCATCTGGAGAAAGCTCTGGTCGGTAGTGCAGCTGGTCTTATTGATGCAAAAACAATCAATGAGGGCAACTATGCCCATGCGTGGCAAATCCTGGAAGAGCGGTACGAGAACAAGCATCATGCCATAGATTCCCATATTCACGGTCTGCTGAATCTTAAGCGCATGACTAAGAAGAGTCATTTGGAGCTACGCAATCTGGTGGATGAATGCAGTAAACATGTCGAAGGGCTGAAATTTCTTGAACGACAATTCGAAGGTGTTGGAGAGGATTTCGTGATTCAGCTTTTAGCCGCAGCGTTGCACTCTGATGTTCGTCATCTATGGGAGTCATCGGTTAATCATGGAGAGCTCCCCGAATACAAAAAAAATGCTGGCGTTCCTGAAGGAACAGACTTTCATTCTGGAGAGAATTGAAATCAGCTACCAGAAGGCTACAATTCCCGTTAAATCTGTTTATGCACCTAGCAAACCGCCGGGTCAAAAGGTACATGCAACGGTTTCGTCGAGCGAGACGGAAATGAAGTGCGATTTCTGCGGTAAAGTACACGCAAATAATAACTGCGCTGATTTCAAATCTCTACCGGTTCCGCAAAGATTGGTGAAGGTACGTGAGAGAAACGTTTGCTTCAACTGCCTAAGAAGAGGCCATCGAAGTATCGACTGTTCGTCGGACAAATCGTGCCAGAAGTGCAAGCGTCGGCACCATAGCCTGTTGCACGCAGAGGACAAACCTAAGGTGGCTCCGGAACCACCTGTAATAGAGCAAGAGAATGCACCATCAGCAACGGTTCCGACAGTAGCAACATGCAACAACTTGGCTACTCATTCGCAGCAAGTGCTGTTGCTCACGGCGGTAGTGGATGTTTTTGATAAAAACTACAAGCCCCACCCGTGTAGAATATTATTGGACAGTGGTTCCCAAGTAAATTTGATTTCACGTTCAGCGGCTGATCTGCTGGGATTGATGCTGAATGCTTCAAAGGTCACGTTGTTCGGAGTCAATAGCGCGAAAATAGAATCCGCTAGTGATTGTGTGGTGCATCTGTCTTCAAGGTACGCTGATTTCCACGCAAAAATCAAATGCCTTGTCACCGACAAGGTCACTGCAGATCTCCCTACGTCGGCTATGAACAGTGCATTAGAGATTCCCGTTGGTGTTCAATTGGCTGACCCGAAGTTCTTGCATCCTAGCAAAGTGGATATGCTCTTGGGTAACGAATGGTTCCTGAAGTTGTTGCTACCTGGTGAGATTATGTTGGCTGAGGGTCTACCCATTTTGCGCGAGACCCAATTTGGCTGGGTTGTTGGTGGCGTGTATAATGATGGTGCGGCATCAGATGGAGCAGTTCACTCGCATACAATCACGATGGACGATTTAAGCCAGTCCATTCAACGATTTTGGGAAGTCGAAGATGTTGCTAGTGCTGATAAATCGTGCAATGATGAGGATGAGTGTGAGGAGCATTTTAAGGTTACCCATCGTAGAGATGCGTCCGGGCGATACATAGTCCAGCTGCCTCTGAAGGAGTCCGTCAGCAAGCTGAGAGATTCTAGGTCGATGGCATTAAAAAGGTTCCATGGATTGGAACGAAAATTGTTACGGTATCTGGACTTGATGAAGCAGTACCAGGAATTTATGGACGAGTACGAGAGTCTTGGCCACTGTGAAGAAGTTGATGTAAACAAGGATCCAGTAGACACCATTAAGTGGTACTTACCACATCATGCTGTTCTGCGACCTTCAAATACCACTACTAAGTGTCGTGTAGTGTTCGATGCGTCCGCTAAGGTATCTGGTCGATCGCTCAACGACGTAATGAAGATTGGTGCTATCATCCAGAGCGATTTACAGTCCATTTCACTTCGATTCCGTATTCCGCTTCATGTGTTGGCTACTGATGTAGCCAAAATGTACAGGCAAGTCTTAGTCGATCGGCGGCATACGCCGCTATCTCGTATATTCTGGAGGAAAAATCCTTCCGATCCCCTTCTCGTCCTAGAGCTGACAACTGTCACCTACGGCACGGCTTCTACCCCGTTTTTAGCAACGCGGGCACTCTTGCAGCTGGCTATCGACGAAAGCTCCAAGTACCCGCTAGCTGCAGATATAGTGAAGAACAGTTTTTATGTCGATAACGCGTTGTTCGGATTCAACAAGTTGGATGAAGCAAGTGAAGCTCAGGTGCAGTTGATTCATCTCCTTCAGGCTGGTGGATTTCATTTGCACAAATGGGCATCAAACAATCCGGTACTGCTGGAGCGTATTCCGGAAAAGGACCGGGACGAACTGGTCAGTATTGATGAAAGCGGAACAAGTGAGGTGATCAAAACATTAGGGCTAATGTGGAACCCTGATTTGGACGTTCTCCAGTACATCTCCCTTCCAGTAGTGAGTGAAAAGGACGTAACCAAGCGACAAGCGCTCTCACTGGTATCGAGAATGTTTGATCCGTTGGGACTTGTGGCACCAGTTATCGTTGTCGGCAAACTTCTAATGAAGAATATCTGGAAAGAAGAAGTGGAATGGGATGAAGAGCTCACGGGTGATTTGAAGAAGAAATTTGATTATTTTCTTAGTGCATTGTGTGGTATTACACGCTTTCGCATCCCTCGTCATGTGATAGTGACTGGAGCTGCTGCTTTCGAGCTTCATGGATTTGGTGACGCAAGTATTGAGGCATACGGGGCTTGCGTGTATATCAGGTCAATCGTGTCTGGTCAAGCTACGGTAGTACGGTTGCTGTGTGCCAAGTTGAAGATTATTCCGAAGACAGTGTTGACCATTCCAAGAAAGGAGCTTCTAGCTGCGCTTTTGCTGCACAGATTGGTCAGAGCAGTGATTTCAGCATTAGAACTGTCTTTTCGTGACATTACACTATGGTCGGATAGTCAAGTGGTGCTAGCATGGCTAGCTAACTGTCTTTTCGTGACATTACACTATGGTCGGATAGTCAAGTGGTGCTAGCATGGCTAGCTAAGAATCCGGACCATTTAGAAGTGTTTGTACGCAATCGAATTAGTGAAATTACTGCGACAGGAATGAAATTCAAATGGAAATATGTTCACACGCTGGATAATGCGGCCGATGTAGTGTCACGCGGTCAAACTGCTGATGGTCTTGAGAACAACGACCTTTGGTGGAATGGACCGTTGTTCCTGCGCAATGAAGAATATCAGGTGGTTGATCCAGAACCGCTGTCCGATGACGATGTACCTGAGTTGCGGCGATCCACTATTGTTTCTACGACAATGAAATCGGAGCCGTTACCGATTTTTCAGAAGTTCGAGTCCTTCAGGAAGCTCCAGCGAATCCTTGCCTGCGTTTTACGATTTTGCTGGAACGCGAAAAAAAGGAGAAGAAAAAGCGAATCATACAACGGTTCCCAACTGTGTTTGAAATGCGCCACTCCTTGAAGGTGATTGTTCGGGTGGTTCAATTGCAACATTTTGGTAAGGAAGCAGCCATCATTGAGTCCGGTGAGTACTGCAAGAGATTTTCTATGTTGAACCCTTTTATGGACGATGGAATGATTCGTGTCGGCGGGCGTCTTCGGCATTCAAATCTGCCGTACGGCGTGAAGCATCAGTGGGTCTTACCAAAGGATGATGTGATTGTGGAACGATTAATTGAAGCTGTACATCGTGAGAATCTACACATTGGACCGTCGGCTCTTCTAGCCCAGCTTCGTCGTCATTTTTGGATTTTGGGAGCTCGCTCTGCTGTACGTAAGCTGACAAGAAATTGCGTGCGGTCTTTCAAATTAAAACCTCCGTGTGCAAGCCAATTCATGGGGGACCTGCCGTTAGCAAGATGCGACAAAGCTCCCGCTTTCACCAAGGTGGGCGTCGACTTTGCAGGTCCTATGTTAATTAAGCAGACTGGTAGAAAGGTAGCACCTGTAAAGGGATATGTGAGCGTATTTGTGTGTTTGGTTACTAAGGGAATTCACCTGGAGCTGGTTGAAGACCTGTCTGCTGATGCATTTATTGCCGCATTGTTGCGATTTGTCTCTCGTCGTGGCGTCCCTGAGCAAATATTTTCCGATAACGGGACAAACTTTATCGGAGCCCGAAACGACTTAATCGAACTGCACCGCCTTTTCAAGGATCGAACCACCAGTTTGAAATTAGAAGAATTCTGTCAATCCCGACAGATTGAATGGAAAATGATTCCTCCAAATGCACCACACATGGGAGGAATTTGGGAGGCAGAGGTTAAAAGCATGAAGGCAATCTTGAAAAGAAATTTGAATTCATGCCTACTTACAATGTCTGAATTTTCGACATTACTCTGCCAGATTGAGGCTCAGCTCAATTCTCGGCCATTATATGCGTCCTCCGACGACCCATCAGAGCTTGAACCCTTGACTCCGGGACATTTCATGATCGACAGACCTTTAGTTGCTATTCCGGAGCCAAGCTACGACGGAATTCCTGTTAATCGGCTTTCCAGGTGGCAGTATGTCCAGCATTTGCGTGAGGAGTTCTGGAAACGCTGGTCTCTAGAATATCTGCAGGAGATGCAGATACGACAAAAATGGAACAAGAGAAAGGAGAACATTAAAGCTGGAATGGTGGTAATCATTCGAGACGACAACTTACCACCGCAGCATTGGAAACTAGGAAGAGTAGAAAAAACTTACTCAGGATCGGATGGATTGATCCGTGTTGTCGATGTCCGAACCAGGGTTGGTATCTTGAAGCGCCCAATTCACAAGCTGGCTCCTTTACCTATATTGGACAACCAGCTTCTCGCGGGGGAGGATGTTCGGGCCGTTTAAAAGTCACGAATGAAAATTTTGTGTGTAACTTTTAAACACAGCCTGCCTAGATAATATGGCAACACGCACCGCTGCGCCACGTCAGCGTAACAAACGCAACGCAAACGAAGCGCGCGAAAGGGAAGAAAAATGCTACCTGTATTGGAGGATAAATGGCATAAGGTATCGTACTTTCGTCGTGTGAAGACATGCAGTCGAAGATTACCTATTTGAGTGAAGTGAATTAAAACAAAGTTAATCATGTGAATAGACGGAAATACATTATTAAAACTAAACGCAAGTGTTTCTATGCGGTTTCCGAATTACGTGGTGGAAAATTCGCGGAGTTCGTCGGTTCGCCTATAGTCACCAAGTTACAGTCCACTCTCGAACACCTTCAACAGAATCACCAATCAATTTTTCAAAAATCAATTAATATTTAAAATTGGCACTAGCTCTAATTATTCATTTACAACTTATTTCGGAACACATAAAAGGCATACTTTTACAGAAAGAAATTTTACTGTCGAATTTCTATCTGAGACATTAAAAGAATTCCTTTTGCCAAATATTTTAAACGGAATCATGACAACTGAACCAGTAATGGGTTTAATTCAAGAAATTTATAAAAATACCTATGATCCAACTAGAATGAAAGCCAGATTCTCTCAAAGAATGGTTGAAGATATAATTGATGAAAATGAGCAAATTCGACAAATTAGAAAAACTCATGCATATGCACATAGAAATGCTGTCGAAAATATTGGGCAATTATTAAAAATATGTTTTTTTCCAAAAATGAATAAAAAAGTTAGGCAGTTTATAAAAAATTGTGAGATTTGCAAAATTGAAAAATATGATCGAAAACCACAAAAAGATCTTCCAGTAAAAACACCTATCCCAAATTATCCAGGTGAAATTATACACATCGATATTTTTTTTTATAATCAAAACAATTCATTTTTGACATCAATTGATAAGTTATCTAAATTTTTGAAAGTTAAACCAATTAAATCAAGATCAATCGTTGACATACAAGGCCCACTAGTTGATTTGTTATATGATTGGGATGTACCCAGTATGATAGTAATTGATAATGAGAGAACTTTTACATCAGAAATCATTGAGCAACAAATAAAAAATTTAGGAATACAAATTTTTAAAACTCCTGTGAATCATTCCGAAACAAATGGACAAGTTGAAAGAGCACATTCAACTATTCGAGAAATATTGAGATGCTCAAGAAATACAAATTCAGATTTACCAATTAATGATGCAATACAAATTGCAGTACATAAATATAACAATAGTATTCATTCATTTATTAAAGATACTCCAAAAAATCTATATCTATCTTAATAGTGATAATTTAAGCATACCAGATTTCGCAAGATAAAAACAAAAAAATTTAGATAGAGTAATCGAACTGTATCATAAAAACCTATTTTAATCCACCTAGCGGTGCAATTGTGCCTTTCTCAATCATGAATCACGAGAAAGTGTGCGTTGTTTATATTCATTAAAAGCTTTTAAATGCATATATTACATTTTATTATTGTACATCACATGACAACTATATACAGGAAAATAAATCATTATTCGAGTTCTAAAATTTTGAAGAAGAAAAAACAGCCACGGTAATATTGAACTGAAAAACCTGTTTTAATCCACCTAGAGGTGCAATTGTGCCTTTCTCATTTCTCCAAACTATGATTTAATAGCTGGTTCGTACAATATAACTTTATGGAAATGTCTTTCATTCTTATTACAATTGGTAAGTATATATAAGAGCACCTTTTTGCATTCATCGCGGTATCGGTTTGAATCGGAGTTTTCTATGTGATCGACCTCCACAACCCGTAACTCCGGTGCTGGAAGTCGGATGGAGATGGAATTTAATATCAGTTTCTGGGGACGCAACACCTTTCATTTGAGACTAAGTTGAGCAAATCTAGCCATTTTCGAGAAACCAATATAACCGTTATTCTGACTTTGGATGCTTCCGGATCCGTCGATGGTGGCCAGTGTGGCCAAAGAGACTTTGAATGACTGTTGGGGACCTAGATCTACAAATTCAACAGTTGTGTTTACATTTTGGAAAAAAATCACCTTTTTACATTCATCGCAGAATTCGTTAGAATCGGGATTTGCTGCGTGATCGTACGTATCACCCTGTAATTCAGGAACCAGAACTCGGATCCACACAAAATTCAACAGCAGCTGATGGACCTTTCATTTAAAATTAAGTTTGTCAAAATCGGTTCAGAAAATTCCGAGAAACCGATTTGGAAAAATCAACAAATTTTGTTTTGTAATAATACTCTTCAACCCGTAATTCGGAACAAGATGTCGGTTGAAAATGAAATTCAATAGCAACCTATGGGAATATTATACCTTTCATTTGAATCTTAGTTTGTAAAAATCGGTTCAGCCATCTCCGAGTAACCGATGTGGACATTTTGTTAACAAATCCGCACATACACACACATACATACACACATACACATACACATATACATACACACAGATATTTTGCGATTTCGTCGAACTGAGTCGAATGTTATATGAGACTCGGCCCTCCGGGCCTCGGTTGGAAAGTCGGTTTTTGGAGCAATTGCATAACCTTTCTATATGAGAAAGGCACAAGAATAATATTTAATTAGCCTAATCAGCATGAGTTCAATGTTATCTTCATGTGATTATATTTTGAAATATAGGGGGAATGGGTTTGAAAGTGGAGGGAATGGGGGGTTAATAGAGTGGGAGTGGAGGATGCGTCAGAAATCCTTCATCTTATTTCGGTATACGGGGTGGATGAAGGAAATGCGGGCGTGAGGGTGGTCCAAGGGGAGGGGAATGATGAAGGAGGGAGGTGTAAGGGCAAGCCGGTGGGGGGGGGGTCTAGGGGCAGCGACGCAATACTCAACTGCATATTTTGCCTTCCATTTGAGACTTGGTTTGAGAAAATCGGTTCAGTCATCACCGAAGAACCGATGTGACTTTAATTGTAGAATATGCCCGGAATTCCGGACTTCCGGAATCGTCGATAGTGGACAATATATTCAAAGAATGTTTGATTAGCAATCAGTTATCTAGATCTGCGATTAGAAGTAATTTGGTGACCATTTCAATAGTTTTTAGCCTCTGAGGTATTACGATTGTACCGATTTATATGGGAAATTCCAGTGTATCCTTACTAACACCCCTGTAACTCCGGAAGCAAGAGTCAGAATAGAATGAAATTCAGCAGCAGTCAATGGCATTACTGTATCTTTCATTTGAAATTAAGTTCGTAAAAATCGGTAGAGAATTCGTTGTGGAATGGGTGTGATATTAGCTTAGGAACTTGGCGGGTTACCCGGGGGCGTCATGAACTGTCATAGGTGGCCAATGTGGTCAAAGCTGCTTTGATTGATCATAAGTGATCCAGACCCGCAAACTAGAGTAATGTTACATCAATTTTAATATGTTTTCCATCATTTGAACATTATGGTGGTACCAGTTTATATGGGAATTTGCTGTGTGACCGCACTCTTCAACCCGTAACTCCGGAACCGGAAGTCGGATCAACTAAAAATTCAATAGCAGCTTATGGGAGCGTTATACCTTTCAGATGAAACTAAGTTTGCGAAAATCGGTTTAGCCATCTCTGAGAAAATTGTGTGAGTTTAAATGACACACACACACAGACATTTGCCGATCTCGACGAACTGAATCGAGTGGTGTATGACACTCGCCCTCCGGGCCTCCGTTAAAAAGTCGATTTTTACAGTGATTGCATAGCCTTTCTTTATATGAGAAAGGCAAAACGTTCTTAATCCACCTAACAGTGTGATGAGACATTTCTTATAACTCTTATCACTCTCTTCGGATATTATATCGTTTGAGAACATTTAGAACTTGATGCTTCGCGGTGGTTTTGAATACACATACTACATGGGATAGTGGCAGGACTCAGAGAATCGCTCAAATCAGCATAGGACAACATCAGTGCCAGAAATCTCAAACCAAACCAAAGGGAAAGCGAAAAAATGGCCCATAAAATAGACATACCAACGAATTATTGTTAATGCTCTGTTAATAAAATATCTAAATTGTGGTGGGAAAACTGAATTTTCCTGAAAGGGTTATTGTACTGAGCCAAAAAAATCGATTTTTTTTAATCGATTTGAAGTTTATACTTTACTCAAATTTCATTTTCATTTTCTCGAATCTTTTCGATAACCTTCCGTTACTTGCGTTAATGCACTGGGTGCACAGTGCTCTGAAAATCTAGCGAAATCGTCTTAGGGCACCAGCGGGTCTAATTCAGAGCTATCTGCGCGGCGAGTTAAATCTGTAAAGAATACTAAAAATTAATTTCTATTCCATAATTTTCAGTTCAGCAATTCGAGACTACGACGAGACGAGAAAAATAGACTACGTTGTGAAGCGATGGTTACTATTTATTAAAAAAATTACGGTTAAATAAAAAATAAAACTATTAAAAAATTTCAAATAGTTTATAATTTTCACAAACTTATTAGGAAAAATTGTTTAATAAGCTTTCGTAATATTGTGTAGGAAAAAAGCTGAAAATTTCAGTATTTTCTCTATCTGCAACATATAAACCCTTAAGTATACCAATTAATTGGTATACGAATTGGAATAGGTTCGCCAAATTTTGGAAGAAGTCTATAAAAGAACCCCTTGAAAACTACCTAAAAATTGTTGTAGTTCGATGCAATAAAAAATCTCCAAAAATGAAATGTACCTATTAATGTGAAACACAGTGAATAATCCATACAATAAAGACCCATTTTTATCAGTCTCATGGCGTATGACAAAATGGGGACATTGACTAAATCGGGCATTTTTTTTTTTCTTTATATTATATTGAAGCTGTTAAAATATTCTTCCCGTCCCTTGATGTAGTCTGATAACTATTTCTGATTATGATGAATTTTTCATTTTTGCATATTTCCATCTTCATGATAAGGAAAACATCCTCAAGAAAGGATTTACTCGAATTCAGCCTTGTTCGTCTGCTAGAGCCCATCAAACATATGTTCATATTTGGTTGATAAAATCGGGGTTTCAATGTACTATAAAAGATATTCAGCATTCGAAAAAGTTTCTTGTGAACGAGTGTAGAACGACTTTGTTTCTACTTATTTGAAATCAGCGGCGTAGTGAGAAATTCGATTTGGTTGGGGTTTGGTGAAAATCGATCATACTGTCCAAACGGCATAATTCCGAAACCGTAATTTTTGAAGTTTTAAAATTATGCAGAATTAATTTTTCAGAAAATAGCAACAGAGTTTGTGTCTTTAGCGTATTTGTAGAGACTTTATTGTAGTCATGAATATTAACCTGAGAAAATTCACCATAAATACTTCTTGGACGATATACCGTCAAAATTATTTTATCAAATTATGCGCTGTTTAACGTTTGTAAAACTCATCGAAGATACTCATACGTGCGCAGCCTTTTCCATTAGGGGGGGCTAACGGCTTAAAACATTCAGTTATGTTAAACCTTCATTATCAGGGAGATTTCTGGTAAAGGTTCGATTGTAAAACAGTTATTTTATTTTTTTTGTCGAACTGTAGTTATCAATATTAGTATTTTTATCAGGCAATGTTACTAATAGCTGTATATTGAACGATAATTATCGGGTTTAGGTGGATATGGAGAGCAGAAAGATGATTATGTATTCGAAGAATTTAACTAAAAATTTTGAATTTGGCTTTAACTAACTTTTTCCTTCGACATCCCTAGCGAATTTTTCTTTAAAGTGATCTTCAGACTATTCAGTTCCTTTTAAACTAGGCTTCAGCTGCGTATGTCTGCGCCCAGAATGCCTGGAGATTCTAAGATGTATATGTTTGACGAGTTAGTACAAGACGAAAAAATTCATTTCACATTTTAAAACTATATTATTTATTAATACTTCAGAACTTGAAATTATATAGCTTAATTATTATTTTCACAAAATTTCTTTTCGATCGGATCATTACAACTTGAGTTATATAAATTTATTGGACGCTACCTTTTGAAACACATGCCAGAATAGAATATTCGATGTACGTCTCACTCTACTTCGTACCACAACGATGATCTCGAACGCGGATTTTTCGAGAAAGTCCGTTGCGATTCATACCATATCCGTAGTTCCAATTCACAAATAAATTTGAACTCATAAACTGTTGCTCTATTTTAAAATTAAAAATGAGGATATTTTTTTATTTATGCGAAAAGCTTTATTTTTACGGTGGCTAGAACACGTTGCATTCTTAAAAATTTTTAGGGAATCACAATTAATTTGAAATTTCGTCGTGACCTTGTTATTGTAATCACGAACAACATAAAAAATGTACTAAAAATGTTAGAGCAAAAAGTAATGTTAATTGAATATGAATGATTAGTGTAATAAGAAAGGCCATATCACACTGTTAGGTGGATGCAATCAATTTTTAATGTGAAATTCGGATTCAGCTACCCAACATTTACTAAAGAAATATAGTTTAGTAGCGACATTTGCATTGCACATATTTATGACCCCTTCTCTTAAGGAATGGAACCACTATGCTTTGTGGGTTTTTGTGGTTTTTATTTGTCTCGAATGAAAATTTGTGCTTTGGGCTGCTTTTTCCAGTATCTGGTCATTGAATTAACATCCTTAGCTATGTTTCAATTTTCTATATTTATAGAGTGTATAGATTTGGATTGGATGGAATTCCGGGCAGTTTGGGGATTTAATCCTATTCTCAAGGACGTTGACGTCATTATCCCGGTACTGCTATTGCGCATTCTTACTGTAGTAGCTACTCGCCAAATCTTGCATAAACTTAGGATGGACCTAAATAATCACTAGATCATAGATGTATAGCTCGGTTCATATTGTAGGTAGTGATGAAAATCGTACTCTAACGGCCATAACTGCAAATTTACTGACAGATCATATACTTATTCCGGCGAACTTGCCTGCAACAACAATTTTATACTTCTTGGAAATTTGTGATCTTTGGCAACATAAAGATTCTGTCCCGGAATCTGTTTAAAACCAAATTTTCATTACCCTTTCAGATGCATTTATTGAATTTGTTCAGATCCGGACCATACATCTTTCAGACCCGCGATTTTGGCCATAATGTTTTGCTTTACGGTTCAGCTCGATTGTTTGATAGCCCTATACGAAAACGATGACATCGCTTCGACAACACAATGGCACCTTCAGGACAGCAGACAAACATTAGGGGTAACCGGGGCTGGTTGGCCGAATGGGCTGGTTGGCTGACTACATGGGATAGTGGCAGGACTCAGAGAATCGCTCAAATCAGCATAGGACAACATCAGTGCCAGAAATCTCAAACCAAATCAAAGGGAAAGCGAAAAAATGGCCCATAAAATAGACATACCAACGAATTATTGTTAATGCTCTGTTAATAAAATATCTAAATTGTGGTGGGAAAACTGAATTTTCCTGAAAGGGTTATTGTACTGAGCCAAAAAAATCGATTTTTTTTAATCGATTTGAAGTTTATACTTTACTCAAATTTCATTTTCATTTTCTCGAATCTTTTCGATAACCTTCCGTTACTTGCGTTAATGCACTGGGTGCACAGTGCTCTGAAAATCTAGCGAAATCGTCTTAGGGCACCAGCGGGTCTAATTCAGAGCTATCTGCGCGGCGAGTTAAATCTGTAAAGAATACTAAAAATTAATTTCTATTCCATAATTTTCAGTTCAGCAATTCGAGACTACGACGAGACGAGAAAAATAGACTACGTTGTGAAGCGATGGTTACTATTTATTAAAAAAATTACGGTTAAATAAAAAATAAAACTATTAAAAAATTTCAAATAGTTTATAATTTTCACAAACTTATTAGGAAAAATTGTTTAATAAGCTTTCGTAATATTGTGTAGGAAAAAAGCTGAAAATTTCAGTATTTTCTCTATCTGCAACATATAAACCCTTAAGTATACCAATTAATTGGTATACGAATTGGAATAGGTTCGCCAAATTTTGGAAGAAGTCTATAAAAGAACCCCTTGAAAACTACCTAAAAATTGTTGTAGTTCGATGCAATAAAAAATCTCCAAAAATGAAATGTACCTATTAATGTGAAACACAGTGAATAATCCATACAATAAAGACCCATTTTTATCAGTCTCATGGCGTATGACAAAATGGGGACATTGACTAAATCGGGCATTTTTTTTTTTCTTTATATTATATTGAAGCTGTTAAAATATTCTTCCCGTCCCTTGATGTAGTCTGATAACTATTTCTGATTATGATGAATTTTTCATTTTTGCATATTTCCATCTTCATGATAAGGAAAACATCCTCAAGAAAGGATTTACTCGAATTCAGCCTTGTTCGTCTGCTAGAGCCCATCAAACATATGTTCATATTTGGTTGATAAAATCGGGGTTTCAATGTACTATAAAAGATATTCAGCATTCGAAAAAGTTTCTTGTGAACGAGTGTAGAACGACTTTGTTTCTACTTATTTGAAATCAGCGGCGTAGTGAGAAATTCGATTTGGTTGGGGTTTGGTGAAAATCGATCATACTGTCCAAACGGCATAATTCCGAAACCGTAATTTTTGAAGTTTTAAAATTATGCAGAATTAATTTTTCAGAAAATAGCAACAGAGTTTGTGTCTTTAGCGTATTTGTAGAGACTTTATTGTAGTCATGAATATTAACCTGAGAAAATTCACCATAAATACTTCTTGGACGATATACCGTCAAAATTATTTTATCAAATTATGCGCTGTTTAACGTTTGTAAAACTCATCGAAGATACTCATAGGCGTGCGCAGCCTTTTCCATTAGGGGGGGCTAACGGCTTAAAACATTCAGTTATGTTAAACCTTCATTATCAGGGAGATTTCTGGTAAAGGTTCGATTGTAAAACAGTTATTTTATTTTTTTTGTCGAACTGTAGTTATCAATATTAGTATTTTTATCAGGCAATGTTACTAATAGCTGTATATTGAACGATAATTATCGGGTTTAGGTGGATATGGAGAGCAGAAAGATGATTATGTATTCGAAGAATTTAACTAAAAATTTTGAATTTGGCTTTAACTAACTTTTTCCTTCGACATCCCTAGCGAATTTTTCTTTAAAGTGATCTTCAGACTATTCAGTTCCTTTTAAACTAGGCTTCAGCTGCGTATGTCTGCGCCCAGAATGCCTGGAGATTCTAAGATGTTGTATATGTTTGACGAGTTAGTACAAGACGAAAAAATTCATTTCACATTTTAAAACTATATTATTTATTAATACTTCAGAACTTGAAATTATATAGCTTAATTATTATTTTCACAAAATTTCTTTTCGATCGGATCATTACAACTTGAGTTATATAAATTTATTGGACGCTACCTTTTGAAACACATGCCAGAATAGAATATTCGATGTACGTCTCACTCTACTTCGTACCACAACGATGATCTCGAACGCGGATTTTTCGAGAAAGTCCGTTGCGATTCATACCATATCCGTAGTTCCAATTCACAAATAAATTTGAACTCATGAACTGTTGCTCTATTTTAAAATTAAAAATGAGGATATTTTTTTTATTTATGCGAAAAGCTTTATTTTTACGGTGGCTAGAACACGTTGCATTCTTAAAAATTTTTAGGGATTCACAATTAATTTGAAATTTCGTCGTGAGCTTGTTATTGTAATCACGAACAACATAAAAAATGTACTAAAAATGTTAGAGCAAAAAGTAATGTTAATTGAATATGAATGATTAGTGTAATAAGAAAGGCCTTATCACACTGTTAGGTGGATGCAATCAATTTTTAATGTGAAATTCGGATTCAGCTACCCAACATTTACTAAAGAAATATAGTTTAGTAGCGACATTTGCATTGCACATATTTATGACCCCTTCTCTTAAGGAATGGAACCACTATGCTTTGTGGGTTTTTGTGGTTTTTATTTGTCTCGAATGAAAATTTGTGCTTTGGGCTGCTTTTTCCAGTATCTGGTCATTGAATTAACATCCTTAGCTATGTTTCAATTTTCTATATTTATAGAGTGTATAGATTTGGATTGGATGGAATTCCGGGCAGTTTGGGGATTTAATCCTATTCTCAAGGACGTTGACGTCATTATCCCGGTACTGCTATTGCGCATTCTTACTGTAGTAGCTACTCGCCAAATCTTGCATAAACTTAGGATGGACCTAAATAATCACTAGATCATAGATGTATAGCTCGGTTCATATTGTAGGTAGTGATGAAAATCGTACTCTAACGGCCATAACTGCAAATTTACTGACAGATCATATACTTATTCCGGCGAACTTGCCTGCAACAACAATTTTATACTTCTTGGAAATTTGTGATCTTTGGCAACATAAAGATTCTGTCCCGGAATCTGTTTAAAACCAAATTTTCATTACCCTTTCAGATGCATTTATTGAATTTGTTCAGATCCGGACCATACATCTTTCAGACCCGCGATTTTGGCCATAATGTTTTGCTTTACGGTTCAGCTCGATTGTTTGATATCCCTATACGAAAACGATGACATCGCTTCGACAACACAATGGCACCTTCAGGACAGCAGACAAACATTAGGGGTAACCGGGGCTGGTTGGCCGAATGGGCTGGTTGGCTGAGTGACTTTTATGAAAAGACTATTATGCGCAGTAGCGACATCTATAGTGATTTTGGTGGGGTATTAGGTCATCAATGTACCGAAGTGATTTCAGATGTTTTGGTGGTGTCGTTTGTACAGGAGCACGCATATTTCGGCACCGGTGAGTAAGTTTATGTTTCTAAAAAATAATATGTGTAACGCTAATCAATTTACATCTGATTTCCAATAACTTGCTACTGCTGGAAAGGTATTCAAACCCCAACAAAATGGTATAACGGTTACCAGTGTAACCTTATATTTGTTGTGTAAATCGTGATTGTTCTCGAAAATTTACATTGGGGTAGGTTGGCCGAGTTCTGTGCGGGGCTGGTTGGCCGAGTTGTAAATTTAGTGTAGAGTAATGTGCACTCACTTTGATATTTGTGAAATGCCAACCTTTTTCAAAGCAAAATTTGATATTATTCTAATATTGATGATTATAAGGAAATATACACGAGAAATAAGTAGTAAAAATAATTTTAAATTATTACCAAATAGAAATAAGAAAAGAATCATTAATAGTCGGAATTTTTTATAAAAAAGTTGATTCCGATATTTTATGAATTAAATGCCATGCTCGACTCAAATTTTGACTGATTCCCCAATAAAAGCTGTATTGGAGGAGCAGAAAAATGAAATCAAACGTAACCCTACGCTTGCGGAGGAAGAAGTCAGCGAGAGCTGGTAAAATTTATTTTCCTTACCTATATAAGAAAAAACGATGGTTTTTTTAATTAAAAGTTTTCCACTGATACATTTGACGTGTTTAACTAATCTTGCCAAACTCGGCCAATCTACCCCAGCCATGGCAATCTCTTGTCTTTTCGCATTTGTTTGCTAATAACTTTTTCCCTGATTTTTTTCATGAATGAAAAAAATATGGGGGTTATTCCGAACAGTCACTTTAGGTGAGGTGACACTTTTTCTCACTCGCGTGATCACCGAAGTCACCTAAGGTGAGACAAGTCACTCACGTGACTCTCTGTCACGCTATTCTGGTGTGTCATCGCATTCTGTTAGTCGTTCCAGGTGACAGCAAAGTGAAGAAAAAAATTGAGAGATGACGACGGTGAAAAAAAAAACATTAAATCGAATCGTCCGTTTATATTATGATTGTCTGGTATTCGTCGTATTTGTTGCTTTTTCAAGCAATTGCATAACATATTACAACTATTTGTAGTAGTTTTGTTAATTTAAAAAACTAATACGGAAACGCTCACTAATAAGTTTGTATTTGTAAAAAGCACTGGTAGCATTATCAAAAGACGGCATGAATTGTTAAAAAGTATAAAGTTAAACAAGCATATTTTGTATTAAGACGGTTTGATTTTTCAAACGAATGCGATTCGAACGAATCCGACTCGTGTCGTTATATTGAGAATGCAAATCAAATTCGTTCGAAAAGTGATCCGTCGTAATGCAGAATAAGCTTAATAATAATGTTACGACTAATCTACTCTACCATGAAGTTTTTTTTCTGATGCCAGGTTTCGTAGTTACTGTTTCATTGGACACAGTAATTCGAAAACAGATTTTTCTGCGTTGTTACGTACATATGAATCTTATTTCATTCGCAGTTCCATGTACACTAGTACTTTTTTGCTTTGATGTTACTAATGTGGTGGTTAGGCTGACATCCTGGATGATTTCTTCGACGATAGTTTGATCTCATCCAGCCCTATTTGGTAGAGTGATTGAACACGGGGTGCCATTGAATGGGTGCACGCCCTAATAAACATCGTGTGATTTAAGAACCTAACGACCTGTTTAGGGTATCATCCAAACAATATGTGGAATCGTTGGACCATATGGGTTAAAGTTTGTGGTTTATTTTTTTTATTTTGGGCAGTTTTGCTGCTTGATAAATCTATTGATTGGGGATCTGTTATTTCGTCGGGAAAACACCGTCTGGTCTGTTATGGCGAACGACAGACGTTATGGCGATTTTTTTTGGTGAGACCAAAAAAGTTTAGTTAGAACCGTATAATAATGTCCTATTTTCATCAATTGTGAATAAAGAACCACTCTAATCTAGGTCGTGATCTATGATTGTGAGCGATTGCTAATTTAAACCAATTGGTTTTGAATTTGATCATACATTTAAATTTAGATCAACATTCTGGGGTCATTATTTTAGCCATTTATTATACGTTGGCGCATCGTTTAACTTTTCCCTATTGAAAACAAATTTTAAATTTAGTGGAAACAGCAATGATTTTTATTAGATAATTTATGCTGATAATGTTGTGGTGAAAGGAGAACAGTGAGACTAGTTATGTAAGCTATGCAAGCTAGGCTCAATGGAGATATCCAAGTCAGTTTTGGATCACATACATTTGGAGGAACATCAGATGTTGCTTCAAGCTGTCCTCAACTCCTATTTGGCAGTTTTTACTTCGTTGTCTGACGTATTCTTGATGGTTACATCATTATCGTTTCTGCATTAGAATTGGCAAACAGCCTTTGTTGATTACAATATTATGGAATGTGGGGAATAAAGTAATATATAATATCTTTTTTGCGCCAGTAAAGCTCCATGTACGAGTTCCGAAGGAAATTGAGGTTTCGATGAAATACCGGAAGAGATGAGGAGCAGTAAGCGAGTTTTACAAGAGGGACTGAGACACTTACTACTACTGAAATGAAATCTGTAAGTAGCGATAATACATATATAATTTCAGGAACGGTACGGGATGGCGCTGGACCTCCCAGTAAAGTTCAGCCGGAAATTAACTGGAATTCTGGCTGGTTCCAGTGCGTGCACGGGTTCCAGTGACATAACCGATTCTAACTAGAATCGGTTGTGTCACTGGAGCCGGAATACGAACTGGAACCAGCCAGAATTTTGGCTGATTTTGGGAGATGTGTGCAAATGGATAGATCAATTCACTTGGGTGGGGGACATGTGGATCCTGCTAGTTGTCGACTCTTTTGACCTTTGGTATGAAGCTAAATCAGGAAAGGTTATTTAGCTCGACCAAGTACAGCAGCTTCTAGAAATGTTGAGTAGCCTTTTCGGGTCGGTGTCGGTGTGATCTGTTCGAGCAGAACCAGATGGACATTCGGTTCGAGAAAACTTTATGGGGAATCGCGAGTAAATATTACCCAAATTCCTTATGGGCAGAGATTCTTTTTGTGAAACATTGAAATGTCTTCACCCGTTCAGTTAGTCAGAATAATGATAATAGGAAAAAATGAGTATTTGCCTGATCTATATCCTGACAATAACCACTATTGACTAGAACAGGGACAATCGAATTCTGGTTTAAGATGAAGGTGAAACAGCAGTCACAGGGCTAACACTGCTAGTATTTTTACCGCAACCATAAATAGTCGATTGATCCGCTTCGAACCAAGGAAACAAAAAGAAAATTAGGAAGAGACGTAAGTGGATTCAATGCGAAATTCTCACTATTGTTTGTTTTGTTGTGTTGGCTACACCGAAATGTGCAGTTAAGGACATCCTGAACAGAGTCACTAGGTGGCAGCTAAAATGACTGCCGTCGTTTCTGCTTCTTTTTATTTCATCGTCAAAATCAAAACATTGCATTGGCTCGCAAGAAAAAATCGTTTGAAACTTGAATATCTTAGCTCAGATTGCTTAGAGATTTTATCACTGTATGTTAGCATGTTAGCATAAGCAAATGAATAGATTCTCTTCACGGAATTTTGATTCGTTTAGGAAATTAGAACCTTTTTGTTTTTCAAAACAAATGAAACACGCGGTAAAAAATCAGCCAGCTGATTACTGAACGATACAATTGTGTGCATCCCATCTCCTACCGGTATAGCACGCTCTAGCTGCACACAGATGTTGAAACGTAAGCCGAACGTACCCGAACATAACCGAACTCTTGTTGTGATTTTGGCATCGCTTCGCCTTAAGTAAAATATGCAAAACGAAAAAGTTGTTGCCACTGATTTATGTCAACAGAGATATACTTACAGTACAGAGATTTGCGTTCCCACTAAGCAATTACATGTACTTTCTATTTCTATGGCAAGCACAGAACATAGGAAGGAACCTAAGTAACCATAAGCATTGCACAATATTTTCTATACATTTGCACTAATGTTATTGTTATTTATCAGTGTGCAATCGGGCTGTCTCAACTCTCAATAACCTATTTTTGTAACCTATGTACATTAAATGTACACCTATCGGCTCACCGTTGCACATGTCAGTGTGTGCAGTGCTCTGTGCATCTATAACTGTGCACCAGCCTTCCCATGAGAGTTATGGCGGCTCAGAGTTTGTCCTTTCGTGTTGCTCAGGGATACATTGCTCCTATGCACATCCACACATGCATACAGAATTTGATCATCCCTGTTGCAGTCAATATTCATATTTGTTACGATCCTCATTTTTTTCTATCATCATTATGCTGAGTAGTCAGACGGGAAAAGTTCTTTTAGGGTTTCACAAAAAGAATCTCTGCCCATAAAGGACAAGAGAAATATATATCCACGATTCCATATAAATTTTTCTTGAAACGAATGTCGATCTGGTTCGACTTAAACAGATAGCATCGACCCGAAAGGGTTGCTTACAATTTCTAAGTGCTTTTTACCGTTTCTAAGTGCTTGGTCAAGCTAAATGATCATAAAAAAGTCCTGAATAATTGACTATTTTTTAGGTACCACTCCTGTACTCCTTCCCCAAACTAACCCGTACCCAATGTCAAAGTCGATAACCAACAGGATCTACATATCTTTCCATCCAAGGGAAAAGATATATCCATTTGTAAGTAGAAGCACACGTCTACCAACCAGCCGTGAAGACATTCGAACCAATGAGAATGGATCATGCCAGTCGAAGGTCACAGGCCTAAAAGACATAATATGTCAATTCATACATATTCCCTAATTTTAAAATCAACAAAGGCCGTCTGCCTATTTTAATGCAGAAACGGTAATGATGTGACCATCAAGAATACGTCAGACAGTCCTAATTGACCCCTTTCGACACCATTCTAGCCTTACCAAACCGTAAGGGTGGCGGCGTGAAAGCTGCCAAATCGGGGTTGAGAACATCTTGAAGCAACATCTGATGTTGCTCCAAATGCATGTGATCCAAAACTGACTTGAATAGTTCCATTGAGCATAGTTTTCATACCTTACATCATGAGACTCACTGTTCTCCATTCACCCACGATTATACATTTGCATTTGCATACATCTGCCCCTTATTATAGCATTTACAATGCAATGATGCTCAATCGGGATTACACATTCTTATCACGATGACAATTTTTTTATAAAGGTATTCTGAAAATGCGTGCATGCGTTGAAAAGTTCTAACGCGGCCACCACGAAATCTCAGAAACCAATTTATCCACCATTTTAAAAAATTTCCTGCCAGAAAATCGTATTTGCCAAGAAATATAGTGAGTGCATGAAATTGTTCAGCAAACACACTGCCAGAATTCGCTGCACCCAATTATGCGAAACGATGATTTGAAAACGGCATAAACCTAGAAGCACCAGATATAACGGGAAACGTAATTTCCTCAATTATCGTACTGGGCCACTGTAATTGATCGCAATGGTAGTAAAATGCAATTCTAATGGGTGAGATGAGTCCACCATATATTTACTAAATGTTAACAACTGTTCAAATCGTTTTAATAGTCCCTCCCAAACTCAATATTTAAATCATAAGCGTAAAATATTCAGTCAGTCAACATAGAATGTCTGAAATAAAGTATCTATTTACTTAATCGGTCGTAGATCTTCATAAAAACACTTTCTCCAAAAGGGTTCGACTAAAATTCCATAGGACACCCGCAACAATTTATGTTCTTGATACTCCTGAAAAATGCGGCAATGACCATATAGAGTAATTACACCAATTATGGATATACCTTGTCCGTCATAATATTGTTTTCAATTTGTTAGTAGTTATTATTTTTTCATTATTTTCAATAGGAACACAATTTCCGAAATACATATGGTGGGATATGCTTCAATTTTTGAACTTCTGAATCAATAGTAGAATATGAAAAATATATTTCATGCATGGTTATATAACATAATAATTTCACAGACTAGCTAGCATAGACTTAAGTTGCCGGTGAACTATATAAGGAGCAACTTAGAATTTGCCTGGCTCGCCCTAACCAGTCCTAGTTCTGAACCTTGAAAGAGACAACAGGCCGTCGTCGCGGGCTACATAGGCCGTGTGTCGGGCAATCTTAGCTAACACTCTAAACATAAAAGACAATCGCGCGCCTCGATGGCTCGCCGCTGCAGAATACGTAACGTCAATCTACTTCTATCACTACATAACACCGCGTGAAAACAACCACTCATTAACAGAAGTAAGCGGATAAATCCAGAACTTTAGGTACGAACCTGAACCTTAAACCAGTTCCGAAAATCTTACAAATTAATTAATTTTAAATCTCATCAAAACATCTCTTCAATTGACTTTCAATACCAAGTAGAGGCGCATTCCCAATCATCTATATTGATTGATGGCCTAAATAAAATATATGTTGCAAAATGAAAAAGCTTTTATGTTTATTTGGTCTTATCCAATCACATTGTGAAAATTGAAATCATAAGTTTCATTTTCAACTGGAAAATATTATCCACAGACAAACAGGAGTGCAAACAAAGCTTATTATCTCCATCAACCATTTAATTGTAACGAACTGTTTCAAGCGTATCCTGAAACTGTCACTTTCATTATTTCCCCTTGTTTGTACCATCCTCCACATCCCAAAATGTTATCCAAAAACAAATTTGTCATGCAAGTCGTGCCTAATAAAAATGACTTTTTGTTTGACAATTATTACTTCTAAAAAACCAACAGCTATGTTGTTGTCATCTTTTATTTCATCAGTGCTTTTATTGTCGTTATCGTAGCTCAGAATAATATAGCGGAGGAGAATAACTCCAAACCTTTAACACATTCCCTCTGATGCAAACATTAATCAATAAATCGCTGTGCAGTAGATAGGTCCATTAGTCGCTCCAATCTAAAAAGTATTTCATATACTAGAGTCACAAAAAACTGGTTAAATAATTTTATTGGTTAATAAAATTATAGAAACTCATACTTCATTACAAATTTCCAACAGATTTACAGAGTTGCTAATATGTAAAAAATAAAATTCAAATTATCAACCGCCTCACCTTAGGTTGCATCGTTTTTTCTTATTCCAAAAGTCACCCCCATTAGTCACTTTCCATATTCCCTTAGTCACCTAATGTGACAAAATTTGTCACCTTGGTGACATCTCTCACTTTAAATGAGATGACTTGAAAATTTCCGATCACCTTAGTCACGTGAGATTTGTGTCACCTCACCGAAAGTGACCGTCAGAATAACCCCCTATACAGGGTGTTTGGTTCATGGTTAAGAATCTCTCGGGGGGTGATAGACTGCCATATTTGGAGAAAAAAATTTCTACACATGCCACCAAATCTCAACCGTTACAGAGTTATTGAACTTTTTGTGTAAAAAACTTATTTGTTTTAAAATACCTCTAACTTTAAAAGTATACTTTGTATTTTAAATATTTCAGTTTCAGGTGAAATTTCCTATTGAATGGTGTTCTCATATCTTTTAAGTAATTAGTTTTAATTACCTTTTAGCTAAAAGTAGTTAAAAGTTAGTGTTTTTGAGGAGGTTTTTGCTAATTTTCTCGAAATAATGAAGTATGATTATAGCAATATCCATTATCCAAAAGTTGGGTTTTAGGACGATTCATAATTTGTTCTTGGACGTCATTGTTCTATCTCTTCTCATTTCTTTGTAATTTCATTACTATACTTTTCCTGTAACCGACTTGCAAGTGCTTAAAAGACTCTAATCTAAAAATATGCTTTATATCGTTATTTACAAGCTTTCATTGGAAAGCTGAGAAAATGTGCTATCAGTGTATGTACAAATATCTTTTAGTTAAGTGTACTAAATGATTTTTTACTAACGAAATAACTCAAAATTTGTGTTTTTTGGAGAGTTTTTTAATTATTCTAATTATTAATCAACAAAATTTATCGTTACTATTGTTCATTTGATGTCCCTTAATGTTCTCTATAACTTTTTATTTGACACTTTGTCTAAAGCTCTTTTCATTTTGCTGCTAATTAATAGTTAACACAGCATGAGCTAGAAACAAATGTAGTGGGTTCGAAATCGTTATTTTTCCACATGAAACGATGTGATAAAAACGATTTTGCGTCGAAACCAAAAGAGATAATTGAATGGAGTCAAAGAAAGAACTGTAGAACTTGCTGAGATGCATTATTTCCATGATAATAATAGTGATGTTTATTATTTACTATTTTAAAAAAATTAAGGAAAATGCTAAACTTTAAACTAATTTACTTTTTAAAGAATGTTAAATTCACTTAACTGAAAGGTATTAATGCATTTTTCACTGTAAAATTTTCCTGGCTATCGAATAAAAAGAAAAAAAGTACAATAAGTGCCATAATTTTTCAATTAGAGCTGGTACTAGTGAAAATGAGATAAAAATATCCAAGTTGAATAACCCAAAATCATGAAAATAAGAAAAGGTAAGTGTATCATGTCAAAGAACGAATTAAGCAGCTCATCAAGACTAACAATCTGAATAATTAAAATGATGAGGTTAACTATTAGGATTTTCAAGAAATGAACGAAAAATCGTTCAAAATTGTTTAATTTTCAATAAATTACTTTGAAAAGGCTACTTAAACTCATTAGCTGAAACATGTGAGGGCATCACTCAATGCGAAATTTTCTCACCTTTCTAATGGAACTAAAACATTTAAAATACAAAGTATACTTTTAAAGTTAGAAGTATTTTAAGACAAATAAGTTTTTTACACAAAAAGTTCAATAACTCTTTAACGGTTGAGATTTGATGGCATGTGTAGAACAATTTTTTTCTCCAAATATGACAGTCTATCACCCCCCGAGAGATTCTTAACCATGAACCAAACACCCTGTATATGTGCTCAAGGGTGGCTTCTTCATAACAGCACAAACCGCTTCTCAAAAAGTCTAACCAGAATGAGTACAGAAATTCCGAAAGCAAAACTCGGCCAACCAGCCTCGGTCTCCTCTACATGAAATCTTTTTGTACTGCACATATAAAGCTTTAACCTAGGTTTGGCCATTGTGATTATCATACTCGGGTTTTCATTTCTTTTGTGCAGAATTAATTCTGTATTGTTCCATCACGTGACAATTTATGAAAACATTAGCTTTTTTAAAAATTTTGCATTTCATTTCAAGAAAATTGCAGTAAAAATTTACAGAACCGGTCACAAAGAGCCCTATACTGGAAAAGAAGACTCATAACGTTTCTACATTCTTAGAGTTTCAAATGTTTCTAATTTGGATTTTTTTCTAAATTTTTAGAATTATGTTAGGAAAGTTATGTTAAAAAATCAGAGTAAATCTCAACATACGAGCTATTTAATAGGCCGCTTGCTATGAAGCTACCTTGTTTTAATACCAATTCAATTTTCCTGAACATCCAAACTCAAGAATGTTTCAATGAAAAGTTTCACAACTGAACACAAAGCAAAACATAAATAAAATCAATAAAAAAGTACTATGATCTGAGCACAAAAGGTGGAAAATGTCATAAAAATTCATTATGAGATATAAAAAAACAAAAATATAAAAAAAAACAAAAATCGAATCTGAGTAATCAGATCAAAATATTTACGAAATATATTGTTTCTCTTTCTATCTCGTCAGGATTATGGGATTATGGCCAACTGATTTTTTTTCACTATAGTTCAAAAAATAATTTACTTTAAAACTTTGTTAACTTTATTTTATGATATCAAGAAGAAAAATGATGACAAACAAAAACTTCTGAACAACTTCCGAGCTACTCCGAGAATCAAGTAGAAAATAGAAAATTTTCTTTCCGTAGGAAAACATTTAATAACACTTTTAGAGGTTTTTTGAGTGGTCCAAAATGCATTTAGAAAACATAGTTAGGAAAGAAATCAATTTATTTTTCGTAAACTTGTGCTATTCATAGCGACTGGGTATTTGATGCGAACCATGGTTGAAAGCATTAGACATTTCCAGAGAGCCACTTTCCAGTCACGCTTTACACACATATTTTCCTCGATTGCATACCTCCAGTAACAGCAATGCTTTCCCCAAAAGTCGACGACACCTTATAGGTTGTCTACTGATCACTTTAACGAGTCTCCTACGCTCTCGTGATCGTCCTTTTCAGCGGCTTTCAGCTCACTACACCAGAGATGCCAACGGTACCGGTAAACTACATTTTTTCGGTATATTTACATTTGCACAAGCCGTACAGTCCGCTACAGCGACGCATCACTACAGCTCTTGCCAGAACGGTACCCGAACCGAGTACATTTTACCGTACAGCAGTTGAATACATTTTTGTTTTGCTGCTGTACTCCGACTGCTCGGTGAGAGTGTGGCGTAGTAAAGTTTGATCTCACGCTTTGTACACTTCTCTTTGCATAGTCAAAGGAAGAGGCCCACACACGAAAGCGTTGATGCCGGTCATGGCGTAAACGAACCACATTCATTGTCGTCGTTTCTGATTAAAAATATTGAACAGATTAAAAATATTTAAAAAAAGTGTAAACTAAGGAAAGAGAAGCTGTTCCGCTCGCGTCTGGTGGCTGTACTGGGGGCAGTATTTTTTGTCATGTTACTGCTTTGCTTACAGACGGCCGTACAGCGCTGGGCGTCCTGCACTAGTGAACGACAGCAGCGTCGAAAGAGAAATGAGAACGTACGCTGAAAAATTACAGCCGCAGAAAAGGTAGGCATTTTACATCCTTGCACTACACTGTTCTAACAGTGCGAGCAATAAGCTCATAGTCTGATTTTTGTCATCTGTTGTCCACATCGAACCAGTTTCCTCGTGTGTTATCCGATAGTCATGTGACTGCTGAACTGATCACCTTATGAACTTGCTGCTACGTTGTGATCAGGCAATCTCTTGTTAATCGATCCCCAAAACCTTTTGTCCTAAAGGGGGAATTATATATATCATGCTTTCCATGAAATAAGATATTCAAACATATATTTTTTTGGTATTCACTATTAAGATAAGTTTGCACTTGTAGCGTGCTATAAAACTTCAATTGTTGCTTGGGTAAGAACATGCTTAGAAGATTCCGGACTATTTTTTTATCTTCTGCTGGTAGGAGTCGTACTTAGGCAGAGTTACTACGAATTGCTTAAATATATAATGTGTTACGGCAACAGCAGAGCCTTTACCATGAGAACCGACAGCTTTCCTATCGGTATATTCCAAATCCTTTCATAACTAATTTTTTTAAACTTTTCCTACTCAGTAATTTCTAGCTAATTTAATGTCGTTAAAATGAAAAGAAGATAGAAGTAGAATAAGTTGTTATCCAAATAAATAGCATCTATTTAGTTCTTCTAAGATTATATTACTGTTAAGTTTTAGAAGAAAGTTGAAAGTTTCTCTTGTTCTCGCTTTCCATGTTATAAAAATGAAATTGATAACCATCACTCTTGTATTTTTAAGCCGGTAACAGAATCTTTGCTGCAGTTACCGCTTCCTCTCAGCAACCTTATCTTGTTATCGATAGAGATTCCTGATTTCAACGAACTTGCGCCAACTAAGATAACATGGCTTGCTTAAACAAAATAAGATATGCAGTAAGTTTGACATGTCTTTTTAACATTATAATAATACTATTTTTTTAATTCCATCGCATTAGGGGGGGCTATAGCCCCCCCCCTAGCCCCCCCCCCCCCCTAGCCCCCCCCCCTTGCGCACGCCAATGGTCAGATTAGAACTAACCTAACAGCTATTTTACCAAAAAAATTGGCTCGCAAAATTCGAACACTTAGGGGTAGCGTAGTTGGTGAATCGATGGCCTTGTATGCAGCGCACCTGGGTTCGAGTCCCGATCCCGCAAATAGGGTTAGACATTTTTCATTAGAGGTATTTCTAACCCGAAGAGGCAAATGACTGAAGGTTAAAACCTGTATAATAGAAATTAAAAAAAATCGAACACTTCCCCAAAACATGATAAGGCTTAGTAAATACTTCAAATTCCTCCAAAATTTACATCCATATCAGGTAGATTAAAAAAGCTACTTTCAAAATCGAAAGACTCATGTCAGTTTAACTGGAAGTGCTAATGGTGCTCGACTGAGGAAGGTGATGTACTGAACTGTTCTTTGAACACACACTTTTCAGACTGTATCGATCTATCAATAGCGACTGCCCCTGTGCTCTTTTCAGGTAGTTGGCGGTGGATCAAATCTCTAAGCAAAATTGCAGCATTCAATCTTCGCATGGGTACTGCTGAGTACTATTCGTGTAATCTTTATGAATTTGAATTCGGAACTACATATTATCTAATATGTAACAACCCTGCAGTAGGGGAACATGGGGAGACTTGACCAAGCGCAAAATTCTATTTTTGGCTATGGTGTCTTCTATTCGATTCATAAAATTTTTTCAAAAATATTTTTATGCTTGTTTCGATCCCTTAAGGTAATTTTATAAGCTTGGAATGAAAAATCCTCTCCTCACAGAAAATATCACCTGATTAATAAATTTGCATTAAATGATGTAATTTTTTATCAAACTTTGTATGGACATATCTACTGGACTACTAATTAGTATTAATGTACTAACATACCATCTTTGTGAAGCAGTGAAATGATTTTACATAAACTGGAATATTGGAATAGTCATTAATAGATATTGAATGACATTGAACGCAATAATTAATGCATCGTACTAATTATAGACGTCAAGACCGCATTTTTCAGCGTCATTTTGGAAGATATTTATTTATTTATTTATTTACTGGTCTTCGAGTTACTCGTACAGACAGTTTCTTAATTAATATTAATTCTATGTTTAAAGGTAGTCTTAGTAATGCTAAAATCATATTTGTCAGCTACATTATTAAAATTACGACAGCATACATTGAACGGATTGTTTAGAGAAAAAAGAGTACGATACATTGGTAACCGAAAGAAATCAGTTCGTCTGGTGGGTCTAGGCGGTACGTTGAATCGGAGCTGGTTCAGCAACTCCGGGCTATCTATATTGTTTCCCAGAAGATCAAACACGAAGAGCCGTTGCAGCATTATCCTCCGACTGGTAAGAGTCGGCAAACGTAGAAGATTGCATCGATGTTCATCGCTGAATTCGTTCGACGCGGTTGATTTGAACAGCATGATAGGGTGCCCACACAAGTACACCGTACTCGAGAATGCTACGTACAAGGGCGCAGAAGAGCGATTTTAGGCAGTATACATCGTTGAATTGTTGCGTGTTTCTTTTGATGAACCCCAATACGGCATATGCTTTGGCTGTAGACATTGCAATGTGCTGCGCGAAACTCAATTTGCTATCGAGAAGAATGCCTAGATCCTTAACTGTGTTTACACGGTTGATAATGCTTGTTGACATTCTATAATCAAACGTTGTTAAGTGCCTGTTACGACAGAACGAGATCACATTACACTTTTGTACGTTTACTTCCATCCCGTTTTGTGTGCACCAATTTAGCAGCGAATCGATATCGGCTTGGATGGCACAGCAATCGACTGCCGAAGCAATTACACGAAAGAATTTCAGATCATCCGCGAACATGTACTTAGGGGACTGTATAGTGGAGCACAAATCGTTTACGAATAAAATAAACAGTAGCGGGCCTAGATGACTTCCCTGGGGAACACCCGACTCTATCACAAACGGAGATGATCTCATTTCATCGATACGAACGTACGCACAGCGTTCAGTGAGGTACGACAATATCCACCGTGTCAACCATTCAGGAAGTCCCATTCGTTCGAGTTTGACCACCATTAGCAAATGAGGCACTCTATCGAACGCTTTAGCAAAATCCACATAAACCGCATCAATTTGTTGACGTTCACCAAGCGCGCTATTTAGTGACGAAACGTATGCCATAAGATTTGTACTTGTCGATCGTTTTTTCACAAATCCATGCTGCCACTCGGAAATAATATGGTGCACCTTCGGATACAGCATATCATGAACGAGGCTTTCGAAAACTTTTGGTAAGCAACTCAAAATTGAGATGGCACGATAATTCACAACATCATTCACGCTACCTGTCTTATGGATCGGTGTAATAGCTGCTGTCTTCCAGACACTCGGGAAAATTCCTTCGAACAATGATTTGTTGAAAATTATACTCGCAGGAACAGCAAGCGCTTCAGCACATTTTTTAATGAAAATAGGCGGCAGACAATCCGGACCAGCTCCTTTGGCACCATCTAGTGACTGTAGTTTCAGCTCCACATCGCGTACCGAAAAATTGAAGAGCGACATGTTCAGATCGAACATCGGTAGGCTATTCAAATACGCTTCAGACAAAGGTGGTCGGTTATTACTTTGCACACTTTGAAAAAAGGATGAGAATAGGTTTGCCGATTCAAACGGGGACTCAGCGGTAACATCCTTGTAACTGACACGTTGGGGGATTCCCTGCGACTGTTTCCGATTTTTCACAAACGACCAGAACGAATTAGGATCCTGCTTAAGGTTTTCCTCCGTGCGACGAATATAGCAACGAAAACAATGCGTAAGCATCGAGTTATATTCGCTCTCAATAGCATGCAACTCAGCTTTATGTCTATCATCTCTCCAGCGAAAAAAACGTTTTCTAACTTTACGAAGGCGGTTCCGCAGATGCTGTAACTCAGTATTCCACCATGGTTGCCTGCTACCGTGAGCACGACGGGGTCGTTTCACAGGTACATTGTCACGAAGTATAGCATCTGTTTTTTCATATAAACATGACACAGCTTCATTAACACTGCACCCACCCAAAATCTCATCCCATCGAATGTCGGCGAACAATCTATTAACCAGATCGAAATCACAACGGGTGAAATCAAAGCCAGACGGGTATTCAAAATCAATGGCATTTTGCTTCACATCGTTCGTCTCAAACAGCAATACAAAAGGTCGGTGGTGCTGGTCGATTTTAAGCAGTGGTAACGGTGGTTCCAACAATTCCACACAACTATTATCGCTAATAAACGCTAAGTCGAGCAGTCTTCCATTCACGTTCACTTTATCGTTAATTTGAAACACTCCGTTGGCTAAAACAGACTCGACCAGAGATATTTCCTGTTCCGACGAAGCATTCAATGGCAGTAAACAGTTTAAATTTTCGTCCGACATCCAGCGTAATTGAGAAAGATTATAATCCCCAACAGTCAAAACAACGTCTCGATCACCCGCCAGATCCATTAATTTTTTTACACATATTGCATGTTGATCGTATAAAGAAGGCTCACTTTTGGGCGGGAGATATATAGTGCAAACTATCATATCAAACTTCGGCGATGAGATTCGAACAATAATCTGCTCCAATTGCTCGCAGCCAGAAATGTGAATAGCAGAGCTCTGAAGGTTGTTTTTTACTCCTATCAAAACCCCCCACCTCGTCTGTGTTGGCTGGTTTGGGGGTTTCTATCACAACGGTAAATCGTATAGTTTAGAGCTAGCTCAGAGTTTGAAACGTCGTTGTTCAGCCAGGTTTCAGTAAAGGCAATAACATCATAATCGCACTGAGAAAGTGATAGTAGTAATTGATTTGTCTTACTCCGGACCCCACGCGTGTTCTGATAGTAAAGCGAGAACGGACGGTAACTGTTTTCACGATTCGGACCTCGACAGTTGAAAGTAGAAGAGCGATGTGCAGACGGAGGTGCGCGGATGCAGGATAACGCAGCCGATAGATCTTGAGCATCGGTAGAAGTTTGTGTATGGCAGTAGGCAAGTGCGAAGAGTGGCTCATTGTGATTTAGTGTCTGCTGCGGCTGGCAAAAAGCGAAAAGTATTTCGTCTGTTCGACGTGGGCTGGAAATCAAATGGTCGGAAAATAATTCCCTTCTGCCAAGTTGAATTTGATAGTGCTAAATCTTTCAACTGCAAATCAATGCCAGCTTTAAACGAAACAAACGAAAGTTCATCGAGTGTTTTGCCTTTAGGTACAAGTTTAACAACGTCCACAGCTGTGTCTGTTTTTAAATTGTTCCTGATTAGCTTTTCTATTTGATGCACTGTTGCCTGAGGATCGAAACCAGATAAGTACAGCCAAAACTGTTTATTCTTTCTAGCTGCGACCAATGGTATAGTGTCGTCCGGTTCAATATCTTTTGTACCTTCGAAAATGTTATCGGTGCGATGCGGTGGTTCATTCGGGATTAACAGCCGTGGTCTCTTGCGTGAATTCGGGTTACGTGGTGTAGTGGGAAAGGGCGTTCGCTGGAGTATTGTATCAATCTTCGTTGTGTTGAGTGCAATTTCATTCCTCAGCTCGTCCAGCACCTTGTTCTGCTCATCAACCATTGACTGCATTGCATTGTTCGTGGATGAAATTACTTGACGAAAACAAGCGTTTGCCATCATTTTCATACAAGCTTTGCACATCCAAAACAATTGTGAGCATCCAGATACAGCGTCACGAATTTCCGCTGACTGGTGAGCACATTTGAGGTGAAAAGATGATTTACAAAAGCCGTTGCAAACTATTTCGTCGGCCTTGTCAAGACTGCGAGTACAAGCACAACAAACAGGCTCCATTGCTTTTTTCCGTACGACCTCAACACAAAGCGAATGCGGTGCAGTTTTTTGGAGATTTTCCGATATAGTTTGACAAGCAGCGTTGAACTCCGAGTCACACCGATGTAGTGATGAAAAATACGTCAGATATGTAGTAATCCACAACGAATAAATCCGAAAAAGACGATAAAAACACAATATTAGCACAGAGAGATAAAAACAACTAACCGACTTGTCTAACCTTGTTGCCAGTACCAGAATCGTTGCCTTTGTGCAGTACCAGAATACCTGTGCACCAGCCTGTTCAGAACCAAGTGCTGGTCTACGACATACATTCGGGACAGAAGTCGATGAGAGTAACGACAGGAGTGCCGTAAGGCTCTATACTTGGTCTTGGCTTTGGAACATGATGTATAATGGCATTCTAACGCTAAAGCTGTCTATAGGAGTCGTCGTTCTCACAATTAGAAGAGAGACGATAGAAATGGAGGAAATGCTATCATTGACCCGCAACACAATCGAAAACTGAATGGATTTAGGTTACAGCTAGGTAACCACAAAACTGAGGTGGCTCTGGCACCAATTGTAGCGTCCAGCCGGATCAAAGTACCGTTGAAAGCATATCAATCATATCGATACGTGTATTGAAACAGTTGGGAGTGATGATAAGTGGAGCAGTAAGAGGCGTTTTCTGGCCACAGTGAGAACATGTGGCCAACGTCTTCAAATGTGTTTGTATGTATGTATATGTGTATAAGTGTGTGCTGAAGGTACGCCGGAGCATGTGGTCTTTGAGTACCCCTTGATTCGGGGTATTGTGAAGCGATATGGCGGCTCTAAGCGTAGAAAGTCGTAGTCACGCAGATACTAGTAGGGTGGAGCTGAATAAACTCATCCTACCGGCACCCTGTGGAGTAGACTAAATCCACTACAGGGGACTACATCTTGTAGCTAGCGTCGAAGTGCCGGCGGTACGTGGTGGAGGCGTTAACGATCCGGAAGCTACGCTACATACGGAATCGCACCTGAGGGATTCCATGAAAAACCGGCCGACCGCAAAATATAACCATCGTCGATTCGAACGAAACTTTGCAGTTGTGTTTGGTTTATGAATCTACATGATTTTCTCTGACAATTGCAATGTTTTGATACAACAACAATAGACCTTTCTCGTCCGACCTAACCCCCTTTTTTCTTATATTTATTCAAAAGACTACACATTTTTAAGAATATTTCCGCTGAAATGAGGCTTTTTAGAGCTATCGTGATTTTTTAATGATTTTTTTAAATTTGAAAAATGCAAGTATGTTGAGTATTTTTTTCACCTTTGCAAGAATGGTGGGACTCAAAATATGTGTTTGTGTAGCACTGTTTTGTATATTTTTGCTTGGCTTCCTGGCAACGCGGCAAATGAAGTGGTGAGTCGCGGTACAAAGTTCATTGGTTATGTAAACAAACTAAAGTGAACCTCTCGGTGGAGAACGTTGCATGGTAATGTTTAACCTCACTTTTTTGACAGTTCAAAGAGATTGTTTACATGATCTTGGATTTTTTGTTGATTCGATCATAGTATGAGAAACTTGGTTTGGTTCGCTGCCAAATGTTAACACTTTCCCAACAAGGTCGCTCAGCTGTATTTTTTAATTGATGTCGGCATCATACATTGTTCCGTTAAATTTAACATTTTTACTTGTCTTGTACATGATTCATTGAAGAAGCAGGGAATTTCTAGCCAAACATTTGAAAAATGCCTACTGCCAAATGCAAACAAATCGAATTTTGATGTTCTCTATTAAAATCCTGGGACAGAACCTGTGGATAGATGTTTTCTTTTTCTTTTTTCTGTTCATTTTTTATCTCTTGTCTTGCATAGCCACTCTTTCTTCCTCACATATTTTAAATGGACTGGCTACATTTGACAGTCCCCCCTGACTGCATTTGACGGTTCCCTTTGGCTGCATTTGATAGCTCCCCAGGCTACAATTGACATTAGGTTTTTTCGTATCCACACGTTCCGTCCCAGTTAAAAACTATCTATCTGGCCATGTACATAAACATAACGCAACAATGGATTATGAAGCATTTTGATAATGATTTTATAACAAATTATAAAAGCTGATATAAAAGTCCTAACTAGCAATACACTTATTATAAAATGATTATAAAGGATTATTGTAACTGATTCCAAAAGGATTATAAAGGCAGTGAAATACGTACTCAATGAATTAAGGGGTGTGTCTGATGTAAACAATATGCGCAATCAAACTAAATAAAACAGTATTCAGTTTTTTAAATAGAATTATAATGAATTCGACCAAAACTTCACTCAGAAAAAAGATTTGTAGGATCAATAAAAATATGGATTAAATTCAATAAATAAAATTATTGGTCGGGAGACAATAAATTTATTTATTGAATTCAATAAAATTTATTTATTGTTCCAATAAAAAAGTTTATCGTTTTGCTTTCTAATAATTTTTTTTTATTGAAAATGAAAGAAAATTATTGAAATTAAAAATGTTTTTATTGAAAGCAAAAATACATTATTTTTCTGTTTTTTAATAATTTTGTTAGTTAAAGTGATAAACAATAATTGATTGAATTCAATAACGCATATTTTTGGTTTAAATATGCTAAATTTTTCTGCGTGTTCTTTTGCCTTTTTCTCATTTTCAAATGTTTGGGTAGAATTTAGATTATTTTATCGTTGTTGCGATCAATTTCGTTTGGTTTGTTTTGTTCACAATGTTAGTCGCAGAGCATTTTGGTGATCTATGGCAATTGATGACCTTTACACCCAATACTAGGTCCGCTCCTGTTGCAGCTGTTTCGCCCTGTCCGGCACCGAGTCAACCGATGGTCCAACCTGCGCCGCACTCGTCTGTCGCTATGTCAATGGCAGGGTGGATTAAAGGCTAAAATTTCAGCTACGGTTGGTGGTGTTGCTGCAATCGGTTGGCCTTCGGCTACGTTGGACATTCGGCTAACGGGAATATTCAGCGATTCCGATTCGAAGGAAGCAGCGCCAGTAGCAGACTGCTTCGGTTCAGCAATACGCTCCGGTATCGGAAGAAGCTAACACTCCGACAGGACGAAGGTTTCAACGAGGGGCTCAAGCAAAAGTAGCAGAGTCCTTGCACTTCCTGCTTGTCGAGTGAACAATTCCGACGAAACCACTGCCGCTCTCGCCAAGTTTGATCACCGTAATAAGTGCGACGTCAGCGGTATAGTGCCAGGATTAGTCGAGAACAGTGCCAGGACTGACTTGCCAAGAGCTACAAGATTAAATAGCAATGCGTTTTTAAAGTGACCATAGTATAACGTAGAGGCTTTAGTTAGATGAATTATTCAGCAGAATAAGATAGCAAAATTACCCAAAACATAAGACCTGGCTGCCGAAGTGAATCCACACACATCATCACCTACAGAGGCAAGCAATATTGGAACGTAGCGAAATTCCTCACAATGAATTGATCTCGTTAGGTGAAATTCCAGGAAGTACAATTTTCGTAGCACAATTTAGTCGACCGAAATTGTAGTCCTCAGTCGAGAGAGAGACTGATAGAGTAGCAGCAGCTAGGAATTTTCTTTCGAAAGCTAGCAGCGGTTTCGCGTATCCTGCGCTAAGTAGAGAGCGTTAAGACAGATCTCCGAAACATGTCAAGTGCTATCAGATGAGAAAAAACGTCGCATCTATGACCAGTACGACAAGGACAGTCTGCTGACCAACGGTTCCGTCCGGTACCACCATAACACACGGCACCGGCGACACATATATATTCACAACATACTAATTACTTATCCTTCCGAAAAAGTAAATAAATTGACTATGCAATTTATCATTCGCTGCCTAGTTATTTCCTGCCAATTTGAACACGACAGCAGTTGCAGAAAGCTTTATTGCGGTGCAAAAATGATGGCAACTCGGGATATAATATAAATTTACATATAATTTCTCCTCCCTGATATTCTTCCAGAAAGTATAATGCTCTGCATTCTTATCACTCCTATCAAATCCTTCTTACTCCTTATCGTCAGTGCCGAGCACTGTTTTGCATTTGCCGGCTAAATCAACGACAATTCGATAATCGTCAATCAACGAAACTTTTGCTGTAATGGAAGTTGAACACGAATAATAAATAATTGTTCCATTCGAAAGCGATAACCTTGTTGTCCTCATGTTTGCAGCTATCATACGCTGGTAGGCATTCTGACCAATGGAAACGTTATTCGGTATGGGCATTGCACGATCATTTCAACAACTTATCATCGACCGAATTCGTTACCTATAAAGTTCAGGTAAACTTCACCACCTAAAAATGAGTAATCAATCGGATCATCTTGTTAGGACTTAACCCACGAGCAAACAAACAAATGTGTACAAATCCTTATCCATCATCCAGAAAGCAATCGTTTTATAGCCCAATACTTGATCTTGCGATTCAGCATATGTCACCGGGTATTACATCCAGCGCCGATTGGTCAATGTATGAACAAAGAGCATCGAAAGTATTCAAGTAATGTAAATTTTAAAAGTCCATGTAAACAAGTCTTAGGTAAACAAGCACACTGAACTGTCAGAAAAGTGAGGTTATACATTTTCATGCAATGCTCTATGTTTTTGACAGGTATATGAATGAATCATTTCAGCATCAGTGATGCCAGGTCTATTTAAACAATAGCCTGCAGTGAAAATATAAAAGTCTGCAGATTGCTACAAAAATCTTCAATAAATTGGACATAGAAATGTAGTATGTATATATTTTAAATGATCAAAAATGTTGAAGGCTTGTGTATAAATTGGCTGGCATAGGCTTTGTTCTGCTAAATATTTGTAATCTGCAAAACATCTGCAGTGAAAATGCAAAATCTGCAGATTTACTAATATATATATGCAGATCTGGCATCCTTTCAGTATTCCCCACAGTAAATTCATCAAAATGGTGTAAAAATACGGGGAAACAAGGCAAGATAGGTATTCAGAATATGGGGTTAAATGAGCAGCTTGCACTATTTTTGATTTTTTCAATAGTTAGAGGTACCAAATCATCGCGGCAATCGGCAGTAACGAATTGGGAATAAAAAAGGAAGCATCCTATCATATAAAATTTTTTGACGAGAAAGGTCTATTCGAGAGATCGTGCTCACCGCAAGCCATGAAAAATAGACTGCGTTGTGAAGCGATGGTCACTATTTATTAAAAAATCACGGTTAAATAAAAAATAAAACTATTAAAAAATTTCAAATAGTTTATAATTTTCACAAACTTATTAGGAAAAATTATTTAATAAGCTTTCGTAATATTGTGTAGGAAAAAAGCTGAAAATTTCAGTATTTTCTCTATCTGCAACATATAAACCCTTAAGTATACCGAATTGGAATAGGTTCGCCAAATTTTGGAAGAAGTCTATAAAATAACCCCTTGAAAACTACCTAAAAATTGTTGTAGTTCGATGCAATGAAAAAATCTCCAAAAATGAAATGTACCTATTAATGTGAAAACAGCGAATAATACATACAACAAAGACCCATTTTTATCAGTCTCATGGTGTATTTTAGGCTGACAAAATGGGGACATTGACTAAATCGGGCATTTTTTTTCTTTATAATAAACTGAAGCTGTTAAAATATTTTTCTCGTCCCTTGATGTAGTCTGATAACTACTTCGGATTATGATGAACTTTTTATTTTCGCATATTTCGCATATCTTCATGATAAGGAAAACATGCTCAAGAAAGGATTTACTCGAATTCAGTCTTGTTCGTCTGCTAAAGCCCATCAAACATATGTTCATATTTGGCTGATAAAATCGGGGTTTCAATGTGTTATAATAGATATTCAGCATTCGAAGAAGTTTCTTGTGAACGAGTGTAGAACGACTTTGTTTCTACTTACTTGAAGTCAGCGGCGTTGCCAGAAATTCGGTTTGGTGGGGGTTTGGTGAAAATCGATCATACTGTCCAAACGGTATAATTCCGAAACCGTAATTTTTGAAGCTTTAAAATCATGCAGAATTATTTTTCAGAAAATAGTAACAGAGTTCGTGTCTTTAGCGAATTTATTGAGACTTTATTGTAGTCATGAATATTAACCTGAGAAAATTCACCATACATACTTCTTGGACGATATACCGTCAAAATTATTTTATCAAATGATGCGCTGTTTAACGTTTGTAAAACTCATCGAAGATACTAAACCTCAGAAATTGGCGGTTTCAAAATGATGCTATCTTGACCTTAAATTACTGTTTTTAAACATTTGACCTATACATATAATTGGTCATACAACAAAAATCAAATGCTCATCAAAATCGATCAGAACCTGCTAGAATCGAATGGAAACCGTCATTTTTCATAAATTTCTCTCTACATTCGGAAAGTGTTATCCTCGTTATTAATCATATTACGTTTTCGTCTCAACTCGACGCATTCCCCAAATAAAAACCTGTTTTAATCCACCTAGTGGTGCAATTGTGCTTGCTTCATTTGTCCAGACTACGATTCCATTGCTGGTTATGTTCAATATAATGGTGGAAATGAATATTACATGTTCAGTACGATTTGCACATACATACAATGGACCGACAGCCACTATCTTGAGATACTATGTGATACTGAAACATCGCTTGAAACCAGCGGCGGATCATGAAGAAAGGTCCGGGAGGTCCGGGTCCTGCCGAAAATTTTCAACCTGTTAAGAAATTTTAAACTAGTTTTAATTTTAAAGTAGCAACCCCTCACTGCATACTCCCTCCGGGCCGGTATAATTGACGATTTTTGGAGTGATTGCATAACCTTTCTATATGAGAAAGGCAAAAATGTACCAAAGTCCAAAGAAGTCAATTTTTGTCAAACATTTTTTTTCGAGTTTACATCAAATATCAATGCTTCATGCATTTTAGTCATTTGGCATCAAAAATACAAATTTGATTTTGAAAATTTTTCATTTCAGTTTATATGGGAATTTGCTGTGTGATTGCACTCTTCAACTCGTAACTCCGGAACCGGAAGTCCAATCAATAAAAAAATTCAATAGCAGCCGATGGGAAGGTTGTACCTTTCATTTGAGACTAACTTTGTGCAAATCGGTTCAGCCATCTCTGAGAAACAGAGGTTACATTTTTTCCACATACACACATACACACACATACATACATACACAGACATTTTCGGGTCTCGACGAACTCAGTCGATTGGCATATGACACTCGGCTCTCCGGGACGGGATTAGATAGACGAATTTTAGAGTGAATGAGAAAGGCAAAAACATTTTTAGCAAATGTTGAAAGTTATGCATTTCTGTGAGCAGTTCTATGTTTCATAGACATTAAATCAATTTTAACTTCGCTTCCTATTAAATAAAGACCCTTATTACAGTACATTTCTACAAAAACGAGCTCTATTTGAAAATAAATCTGAGGATTATGATTGATTACAGAACTCTGAAATTTTCTATTGGAATGTTTTCAGGCAGGAATTTGATATTGATGCTATTAGACAACTGTGAAATCAAGACCAATAGATCAGTTACATATCAGGACCCCATTCCGACAATTTATCAAAAGTCCTCATGATGTTTACAACAACAGGTTATCAATCTACGGGTCAGATAATTGTTATTGTAATATTGAATTAAATCAGTCTGCATCAATAAATTTTCAACTTAAATCCAATTTTTTTCTTTGGGTGTGGTGGGAGGGAGGGGGGGGGGGTTGTATGGTGTTAAACCCCAAAACCTTCTCTTGGCTACGCCGTTGCTTGGAGTTATTTATTTCGCTTTTCATTTTCCGATATGTTTCAGATCGATCCGATGGTTATAAGTTAGAAAAATTGCAGTCAGAAGGTTCGCACAAATGAACATTTTTGTACTGATAAGTTATCAAGTTCCTTCCAGACAACTTGGAAGTGTTCGGTGATTGTTTCTAGCTGTTGTAGATAGTAAAATGAAATGCAAAATTCGTTTTATCGAAATAATGTTTAGCTTATTTCAATGGATTATCACTATATTGAACAATAAATAGGCGACAAAGAGTAATCAACAAACAACAAGCCATAACTTTTAAAGTATTCAAAATAGATATTTAAAGTCTTTAGTAAAGTTATTCGCAAAAGTAAGAGCTACAAATTTGCTGAAGACATCATTTCGATATAATCACTTCCAAGAAAATTTTGTGAAAATATCTCACTCATAGGGAGATTAATCAGCAAAAGCATAATACCAAAAGAAAGGGCATATTGCCTCCATTAAATTCTCCGAAGATACTATTGACCTAAAATAAGCCGTTTTGGCGTTAATAATAGATTACATGTTTTTGGTCATATTTCTGGCAATGGGAAATGATAAAAATCTTTCGTCCGCATTTAATGTTAAATATCTCTTTTGATAATAGTCCGATTTCAACAATCTATATCTTTTTCGAAAGGTATTCGTTAAAGCTGCCTAAAAACATATAAATTGTTAATCTATGTTGTCAATTTCGGCAGATAATTTAAAAAAACTGCAAAAAACGCCATTTTTACGCATTCAAACATTCATATCTTGGAAACTAAACATCAGAATCAAAAACAAATTAATAGCGTTCATACTGTTTTTTAGTTCTTTCATTTAAAATTGGTTTGGATAAGATCGGTTCAGCCATTGCTGAGAAACACGAATGAGAATTTGTCCGCACACACACACACACACACATTGTCCCAAATCGTCGAGCTGAGTCGATTGGTATATAACACTCGGCCCTCCGGGCCTCGGAAAAAATCTTGAAAGCTTGAGCGAATTCTATAGTACATAGTGCAGGAAGCAATCGCTTAAATTTGTGAGAAATACTTTGCTTTTCGTTGAAAACTTTGTGGGCGCTAATCGCTAATCGGAATATCATTCAGATAAGTATAGTGTGTAGTCATACAGACTATTATTGTTCTGTGATTTTCGGATTTCATTTCGCTGCATCGGCTGGCTTTGTACGTTTCCCAGCAGCGAGGTGACGCAGTGTTATATTTTTTTTTGTTTTGTCCCGCTTCTCCAGCTGTTGTTTAATTTGCCTATAATGAGTGGCCTGTGTGCAAAGTGTACGGGCACGGTGAGTCTCGCCGAAGGTCTTGTACTATGCCTTTTTTGCGGCGATAAATACCATCAAAAATGTTCCGGGTTAACAAAGGCCATGGTAAATTGGGTGGCTGATAATGCAAGTCTTTGCTACAAATGTGCAAAATGTTTATCAACCCAGTCTTCTGGTGTGCAGGATGTCAGTTCGATAATCATTGAGTTGGATAAGAAAATGGAACAATTCGCTTCCATTTCTGAATCTCTCACTGATGCCCGAAAAAACATCGATGCACAGATAAACATCGCAGTAGAAAACGGAATAGAAAAACTGATCAGGTCTTTCAACAACTCTCTCGAGAGTAAATTGGCTGGCTTGGAAAACAGTGTTGCCAAAAAGTTGGAAGATTTTAAAAGTTGTTTTAATGAAAATGTTAAGCGTGAAATTGAATTAGTTGGAATGAACAGAAAGAGGAATTTTAGTAATACGAAGGTTCATTCTGAATCGGACGGGAATCCCAGTAGAAAACGAAAAATTTTGACGAATAAAGAAGATGAACCGATGTTAATTGAAATAGACGATGATGGAAATAATGACGAGGTTTTTGATAAAAATAGTAGAATTACTTATGCGAATGTTTTGTCGGGAGCTACAGGGACGAATAAAATTAGAACTAGAAGTCAAACGAAACGTAAGGCTCGCCCGGTCATTGTGATTAAACCAGTCGAGCCGTTGCAATCGAGTGACGACACGAGGAATGAATTAAAAAATAAATTAGATCCAAAGGTGCACAAAATTAGCAACTTTAAAAACGGTAAAGATGGCTCGATTATTGTGGAGTGTGCAACTCGGGATAATATTGAGTCGGTGAAAGAAAACATTGTAAGCAATCTGGGTGAAAAGTATAATGCTGTTATACCGATACCCGGTAAACCGAAGATAAAAATAATGGGGATGAGTGATCGATACTCTGAAGAAGTCTTCATTGACTTATTGAAGAGTCAGAATGAGGGTATTCCGTTTGAATATGTTAAAGTTGTTGCCAATTTCCAAAATCCACGCTTCAAATATAACAAATACAATGTTATAATTGAAGTTGATAAGGACACTTATAGCAGCCTGATGTCAGCTCGTGCGGTAAACATTGGTTGGGATAGGTGTTCTGTTTTTGAGGCCTTTAACGTGCTGCGCTGCTTCAACTGTGGAGAATTTGGTCATAAGAGCACGGGATGCGTGAATAAAGAAACATGCTCCAGATGTAATGGAGCACATAGAACATCTGAATGCTCGTCAACGGATTTTAAATGCGTTAATTGTATTAAAAAGAATAATGAACGTAAAATGAATTTGGACGTAAATCATGCGGCATTTAGTAAGCAGTGTTCAGTATATCGGAGACTGCTAGAATTGAAAAAAAAAAAATTAAAGGGTTGTGTACAGGACACGACCACGGTGACATTAAAAATATAGCTTTTTTATCTATCACACATATCGACACACGTTCTTGTTCACTCGCCTGTTTTCATATGTTACAATTTGCTATATACCCTCCCCATTAAAACATAATTTATTGAAGGTCTTTTAACAGTAATCTATTAATTAATCAAGTATCTCACTAGGTGATTGGCATTATTTGGCTGATCCATCTAGTAAAAATAGGCTGGTCTGTCCAGAAAATATATTCAAAAGAAAAGTTCCATATTGAGAGCTGTGATGAGGAAACCCACGCCCGCCAACGGAAATATACAGATTCTCCATAAAATATGAAATTTCATTTTCCATTTAAATTTTCAATAATGTACTAATGAACTTAAGTAAACAATCTTAAGTGTAAGTATTTCTTGATCGATTAGTGGTGGAAAAATGAAATTATTTGATAAATTACATTGTTATGCAACGTTCGCACTACCAGTTAAAACGGATTTTTATGCTATCTTGGTGACATTTTTCTTGTTGCTAATTATTAAAACGTGTTATAACTCTGTAGTGTAAACATTGTATTATTAAACCAATTCTGCAGCGTTTTATGTTATATAGGTGTTTAATGTGGTAATAGGACTGACATAATTATATCTTCAGTACAGCGGTTTGTTTCATAATTTAAAACAGATTTATTTTAAAATTTAAATTAGTATACCCAACCGTATTTGTTGTATACCTTAAAACGCAATTACAACTGTGTTTTAAATACATAGGGTAGGACAGATATTCTGACTGGTTAAACTGGGAAAACAATTTTAAGTCCAGTAACGCTTAAGACATGGCTTGAATTTGAATCGAAAAAGAGCACCCGCTTCAACTGCTGCTGGGACGGTAAGTTCTGTTTTAAAATTTTCCGTTGTGTGCAGTACGAAACAAAAGTGTTTGAAATTAGAAAACAAAAAGTTCTGCTGGGAATGTGATTGTTTCCGATGCAATTACACTCAGATTTTTCACGCAGGGGATACAGGCCGTGTAAATGAAAACCGCGTAAATTTAAAAAAAACGCGTTAATGAAAACCGCGTAAATTTCAAAATCCACGTAAAAAACCTGCGTGTACTCTCCTATATAAAATACTACGCTGCTGAACAGTGCAATAACTACAGAAGCACGTTGTCAGATGCCTTACTGATAAAAAAACATATAACCGAAATATGAAACATGAAAACCAATTGGCTCTTTACCCTACGCAGCTACAAAGCGCCATAAACATGGATTAACAAGTTACAACGCACACGCATGCATAAAAATAAATATATTTTTTCAAACGCAACACTCTTCAGCAGCACACACCGTATTGAATTAAATCCAAACCACCCCGCCCGCCCACTTTGCAAATCATTCTGTGACACCATGCTGGTACCCAACAAATCCGCACACGGCCACCGCTGCCGAAAATGCATAGCGTCTACCGCTTATTGTAGTGCCCAGACGCTGCAGCCATGATCTTACCCGTTCGACATAAGAACAAAAACTGATTCAAACGGGTACGCGTCACCTCTATTTATAAACTAACCGTATATGGTTTAGTCACTTAGGTGCGAGTGTGTGCAAATGCCAACGTTACCGAAAATCGATAGCGCTTAGTGCATCGCCCGGAGACGACGTTGCTCGTGTGGGATAAGAGCAACAACTGATTTAAACGGACATGCGTTGCTTCTATTTATGACTTTTCGTGTTTCATTGAGCAACTAAGCTGCCCTCTCTTGACGGCTGTGTCTGAGAAATCTGCCTCACGAATGGTATTTTTCCCGTTTTTGTGAACTTTTTAATTTTACCAATTTCCAAAAGTCTACTTTTATTGGGGAGATATTAAATTATTACCAATATTTAAGTTAGGTGTTTCTGAATCGGTTGGTGTATGAATGATTAAAATCCATCTAGTAATATCGGAGTTATAAGCGTGCAAACCTTACATAGTTTCGTTACATGGGAGATAGTTTAGATTTTAGAATGACACCTAGCCCCAGATAGTGGAGTAAGACATTTTTAATGTCAAAAAGCAACGTTTGGTCAAGTGAATAGCAACTAACAAACGAGAGGTTGTCTGAAACATTGTATTTAAATATAGCTGGGTTATCTACAAACTTTGTCGCAATGCGACATCTTGTAGAAAACAAACGTCCATTGTTGGTTTTAATATCAGAAACACATATTGTTGATGCTGATGCATTTGATCAGTATAGCATTCCGGGTTATAAAGTTGCTTTTTGCCTATCTCATTCCAGACATACCGGTGGAGTTGCTATTTACGCCAAAGAATCGATTAAATTCAACGTTCGGTTAAACGAAGCAGTTGATAATAATTGGTTCTTGGGTATATCAGTTGAAAGAGGCATGCAGATGGGAAATTTTGCAGTAGTATACCATTCTCCTAGTTCAAGCGATCGACGGTTTTTAGAAATTTTAGAAAACTGGTGGGAGAATTTCGTTGACTTAAGTAAACTTAATGTAATTTCGGGCGATTTCAATATTGATTGGCTCAATGATCAAAATTCGAATCAGTTGAAACAGTTGGCAGAGTTTTTCAATGTCAAGCAAACGGTTAGTGAGTTTACAAGAATTTCCAGACACAGTAGAACATTGATAGATCACGTGTATTCCAATTTTGATGGGGTTCATTCGTATGTAGAGGCCGATTGTAAAATTTCAGACCATGAGACAATTTCAATTTTACTGGAGAATGAACCTAACCGTGAAGAGGATAAAGTTAAAATCAAGTGCTGGAAAAGATATTCGAAACAAGCTATGTCTCAACTGGTTTCGAGAAGCATGGATTTTACGGAATTGAATGAAAATTTGGATAACAAGGCAGCTGTTCTAACTAACGTGTTAAAAGAGTGTACAAATAGTTTAGTTTCTCAAAAGTTTGTTAATTCAAATAACTCGAACAGCTGGTACTCTTTAGATCTTTTGCGCCTTAAACGTAAAAGGGATAAAAAGTACAAGAAATTTTGCAGAACTAATAGTGAACGTCTTTGGAATGGGTACACACACGCGCGAAATATTTATTCACGGGCCTTGAAGAAGACCAAATGTGAATATATTCAAAGGAAGATCGATCAACATCAAAACAACAGCAAAGAGTTATGGAAAATCCTAAAGAATTTAATTAAACCTAAACGTAGTTCCTCGCAGTCCATAACTTTTAACGGGATAGAAGAACAATCTGAAGAAATAATAGCTGAAAAATTGAACAGTTATTTCGTTAACAGTGTCCAACTGATCAATCAAAGTATTGAGCTGGTCAGTGAACCTGTGGAAATAACACAGCCGATTAATACTAACTGTAGATTTGACGGATTTCACCCAATCACTTTTGAACAATTGAAAGATATTTGTTTTTCTTTGGGAAAATCGGCTGGTATCGATAATGTCAATGCAAAAGTGATACAGGATTGCTTTCATGTCATCGGACACGATCTGCTGGATCTTGTAAATGAATCGCTACAAACTGGGCACGTGCCGACAGTTTGGAAGGAGTCACTTGTGATTCCTATTCCCAAAGTTACTGGGACGGATAAAGCCGAAGAGTACCGCCCCATTAACATGTTGCACACATTAGAGAAAATTTTAGAACTTGTTGTTAAGGGCCAGCTGATGAGTTATTTGAATAATAATAATTTGCTAATTCCGGAGCAATCGGGATACCGAGAGGGACACTCTTGCGAAACCGCTTTGAATCTAGTGTTAGCAAAATGGAAAGAGAAAATCGAGGTTAAAGAGACTATATTTGCTGTATTTTTGGATCTGAAACGCGCTTTTGAGACAATTTCGAGACCTTTACTTTTGAAAACTTTAGAGGGATTTGGTATCGGAGGAATAGCACATAAGTGGTTTGAAAACTATCTATGTGATAGAACTCAGAAAACTAGTTTTAACGATTTTGTATCTAGTCCTCTCGACAATCCTCTTGGAGTGCCGCAAGGTAGTGTCTTGGGTCCTATTTTATTTATTATGTATATAAATGACATTAGGCGAGTTTTACGATTCTGTGACTTAAATTTGTTTGCTGACGACACTGTTCTGTTCATTGCAGCTAAGGATATAGATGAAGCCGTGGCGCATTTGAACGAAGATTTGCATTCCCTTGCTCGTTGGTTAAAATTCAAACAATTAAAGTTAAATGTTGCTAAAACTAAATATATGATTATCTCTTCGGCTAATACTAGGCCTGACGTTAACGTTGAAATAAATGGTGAGACTATTGATCGCGTTAGTGAATTAAAATATCTTGGAATAATCATTGATGATAAGTTAACCTTTAAGTCTCACATCGACAATGTCATCAAAAAGATTGCTAAAAAGTATGGTATATTGTGTCGTCAGAAAAATGATTTAACAATTAGTAGTAAAATTTTATTATATAAATCTATTGTTTCACCACATATTGACTTCTGCCCGTCCATTATGTTTCTTGCCAATCAAACACAAATATTGAGGTTACAGCGATTGCAAAATAGAATCATGCGATTAATTTTAAAATGTAACAGATACACTTCCTCTAGTTTCATGCTAAGCGCATTACAATGGCTCTCTGTGAAGCAAAGAATTTATTACTTAACAATGGTGTTCATTTTTAAAATTATTAATGGAATGCTACCTCGATATTTGTGTGATCGAATTGAAAGAGGAAGTGATGTGCATAGGTACAACACTAGAAACGCGTCTGATGCAAGAACACCTAACTTTTTATTTAGTAGATCACAGAACTCCTTGTTGTACAAAGGAATAAGTTTTTTCAATTCGATGCCTAGACATATTAAACGTGCGGCAACATTAGCGGAGTTCAAAACACTATGTATTTCACACGTAAAATCTGCTTTGTAGACAGATTTTTTGAATTTTTGTATTTTGGAGTTATTTAAATAACTATGTAATACCACGAAGATTGTATTTTTTTTTCTCTTCTATTATTTGCATTTAGTCACACTAAGTTATTATATTCGCTATGATGATGATGGATTTTTGTTAATTGTTTATTATAGTTTTTAAAAATAATGAGATGTCTACAGAAGTCTGAGCCACGCGCGCGATAAACAGATAGAGACTAACTTGAAATCGAACATGGTGACCAGTAATAAGAGCTCATCGGGTTGAATTGAAGCTTTTAGACTTTTGTTGTGATCAGGGTCTGATTTGAAGATGGAGTTGCTTTGCTGGCTTTGCTCGACAATAGAGTTAATCTCGGTTATTGCTGCCATAGCGGCAATAACGGAGTTGGTTCGTTGAGTGGGGGGCTTGGTGATTTCTTCTGATAAAACAAGATATCGGGTTCAATTCCTGATCAATCCAGGGTATTCCCGGAAAGGAATATCCCTGGATTGCCTTGGGTTAGTGGTACGCAACTTTCAATAAAGGGGCCTGATGTGGATGATATAACTCGATTAGACTCTGCACTGCCACTAGGCTCGTCACTTCTCACCTTAGCAGGTGGTAGTACCGATGTCTTGGTCAGGCGGGAGGAGTCTTACAGAGAATTATCAGAAATGGAAGCTATTGGGTTCAATTCCCGATTCTATCAAGTATCTTCCCGGAATGGAAATTTTCTTGATGGACCCTGGTTGTTGATGGAACATTCGAAATATATCTGGTTACGTTCTTTTGAAGGAAAGGCTATGTCTGTAAATTGAACCAGTCCGTTTTTTTTTGTTAACTGGTCTTGTCATGATTTAAAATATTAATTATCTTCTAGATAACTCGTTCAGCTTTCTGGGGGTATGAGGTGGGACCATCATCATTAATCATTATATACATTTCTTTTATAAGAAATGTAAAAGGTTAAAAAGTAAAGAGTGGATTTTATTTATGCGAAAAAACGATGTTTTTTTTTAATTAAAAGTTTTCCACTGATACATTTGACGTGTTTACCCCAGCCATGGGCTTGATTGGCCGATTTTTTTCCGTATTTGTTTGCTAATAACTTTTTCCCAGGTTTTTTCATGAATGTAAAAAATTACATATGTGCTTATTTTTATTGACGCTTCATTTCACTATTACGAGGAATTCGATACGTACTAATAAACTGTTATCCGTAAATCTTATCTGCAACAAACGTGTAAAAGAAATTTCTTTTAAAATTGAACGGGTCAAAAAGTGGTAAAACAAAAGGCAATCACGAAGAGCGACTAAAATGTTGGGACTGATTGAATCTATAAGCCAATAAATTGGGATAAGTGTTTCTATTTCATGTCTTCAGTATGTGACAGTCTTGCGTTCTGTTTTTGCTCGTCATGGAATAAAATGAGAAAGATAATCTTAAATAAGAGAGAAAAGAGAGGAAAAAAAAATCAACCAATCGAAATCGATTCAATAACACTCTTCGATCTTTTCTATTCACTCAACACGAGTGCTTTCGGAATTGCGCTCTGATCTTCTCATTTCGTCTTCGTTATCCGTACAACTTTGATGCGTTAGGTGCAGCAATTTTAATTGAAACTTTTTCCCAAATAGTTTTATTATTGAGCAGATTAGTGTGTTTATAGTTTCTAGTTATTTTGGTCGTGTCATCAATGTTATATTTACCATATTTTACGTAAATTAGAAGCATTCACTAATCAGTGCTGAGCAATTTTCTTTCGATTAGTGAACAAGTTCTGAGCAGTTTCGCTCAGTAGATTAAATTCTGGGTAGTTTCCATTAGTAGATTAAATCATTGAAATATATATTTTATATAAATTTACATTGTCCAAAATCCCATGAATTCCGAAATAAAACCTTCAATTGTTCAAATATAATATTTACTTAATCTAGGTAGTCTTCTCAAGTTCCAACGGTTTTGCAAGATTGCTGAAAGTCAATAGAGCTAAGATTCTTATTCTTGCTTTGTAGTGAAATCAGTAGTTTTTTGCACTCACTTCACATTTTGACTTTTACTATAGTTTCAGGGATCTAGGAAAATCAGTCTACAATATTTTTAATTCGTAAGTCCAATTATATAAAAAGTGCCTAAAATAATCTACTTAAATAGATAAAGTTATTCTCAGTTGCCTGATAATATTTCCGAAGATAGTCTTTAACCCATTCCCCACGAGAGTCAAATGAAACAATATGTGTTTTTCTAAGGATTGTTATGATTACGACATGTTCAGTATCATTTAAATTGAAAATTTCATAAAGTTGAGCTAACGCAAACTTCGGATGAAGTCACAGAACTAGTAGTAGTAGCAAGATGCCTGATCATGAAAATAGGAGTTGAACCTATTTTCCGCATCTACAAATCCCTTGCCTTATCAGAAGATTTGAAGCAAATTTCGACATTCACTTTGTTCGGACATTCTTTGCAACGGTAAACTTGGATTTCACACTGATATATTCCTATCCATGGAGAGAACCTTGAGGTTGGTTTCGTTCTCCTGATTAGCAAATGCGTGTAAAGTTTCGTGAGACGGGCTTTTGGATATTTTTCTACTCATTCCAATTTAGCGTCTTCTACATCTTGTAAACGTGTAGTCTAGAATGCGTAGTAGTACTTTGAACTCTTGAATATTCATTTTTGTAACTAGAGAAATTTCTAACTTGGAATTTTTTTCGCTAAGAACTTTTCATAATTACGTTCAGTTTCCAGTAAATATCTCAAGTCATCAGAATTAATACATTTATGCAATAATTTTAAGCCCCTCCCGAAACAAAATCCTAGCTACGGGCCTGCTGGAAATTTAGCACGAATGCCAGTTTAAGTAACGTTTAGCAGCGAATTTAAAAAATATCTTCATTTCTGGGTAGATTCTGCACTAGTTAAGACTTCTCTGAACGAGAAAGTCAAAAAAATATAATTTTTTAGAGCTTGTGCTCTTTATTCAAATCTTTACTTAAGACTAACTACAATTCATTTTAAGATTAACTTATATAGGGAACTCCTGTCCTTGATGAATGGTTATCGATGCGGGTGGTCTTCCAGGAACTGTTTATTTAGAAGCTGCATTTCCCACGAACTATTATCTTTATGCGACACTTCTCACGAACTGTTTATCTGCTACGACGGATGCATGGTTTATTTTATGATCCTAATAATGCTGATGCAAAACAGATATCGATGATGGATGGTCTTGGCTGTTTATCCAAACTGTTCGATTATTTACTTGGCCTTGATATTGAATTATATCTGTTTTATGTCGATGCAGTGCTAACTCCTCCGTCTTCAAAACTCTTTGTCCTCAAAGTGGCATTGCAGTACGGAATGGCGTTGGTGTATTGATAAATGTTTCAATTTCCTTTTTTCTTTCATTCGATAGTTCAGGGGACATTGTTTTTAGAGGCATATTTTCTTCAGATGTTGATGTTTTCAATCCTGCGAATTGAATTTGTTTTTCTTCCTTTGGTGTGAACTTAATGCTGACGTTTGTAGATCGTCTGGAGAAAAATAAGAATAGTGCTATGGCTCCAGCTCCTATCATGGTTACGAATCCGAATGATCCGAAAAGATGAATTTTCCAAGAAAGTGAGTTGTTGACTAGGTGAATCGTGTCTAATTTACGGCGGTGCTCTAGGGTAAGGTTTTTCAGAAATTCTTCCGGTGGTATGTCGAGGGTATTGATTTCGTAAACTTTTAATCCAGTAGTGGGATGATAAGGGATTCCGGAAATAGTTGTTTCAAAGTTGGTATAAATTTCTCCATTGATGCGTAGGTCACAGTTTTCGAATTGTATAAAAAATGATCCATTTATTATTTGATTTGAACTACTGCAGTTTGATGAAACATCTAGTGTTGCGTCGTTGACTAATATAGTACCTGGATTAATTCTTTTAATCAAACCATTTGAGTATACCTTTTCAAAGGTGCAATTGGAATGACTGGATTGTATAAGTAATTTTATGCAATCGGTCGGATGATATAAGTTGAAATCATTGCATATGAAGTTGTTGTTATGTTCTTCACATGGTTGCGTTAATTGGTATATATAACTGTTGTTCTTAATTACGTAGTTGGATTTAAGGTGAATTCTTTTGTTGTCTTTCACTATGGAATCGATGTAATTATATTCGTAAGTTTTTGAAGAATATTGTGGTACTTTTAGTATATACGCGATGTGTGTGTCATTCAATGTCACTTGTGCTGTAGACTGTGACAAAAGTTCTTCAAAGGATGAAATGTATATATCATGGCTTTGCAGAAAGGATACAATGAGTTCGAAGTCTCTCATCGAAAGTATCTTGCTGCTGGGTATTCCATGTTTTGCAAGAAGGATTGCTTCTTCTAGCGTTTCGACTTGGTTTTGTAGCGAATTCAGGTTAGACAAAATAACAAGTTGATTGAATTTTATGGTGTTGTTCCTCATTCTTGCCTTTTCTAGTACGAGTATTTGGTTGGTAATGTCAGTAATGTCTTGAACTCTTTTTCCTATTGCATCATTTATCAATATCTGCTTATTATTGTTTTGGATTAGTGAGTTTAGTGTAGCATTTATGATTCGTAGGTCGTCGGCGTCGGGGCTTCCAGCGATCCATTTCCATCCTCTTCCAATTGAGTCGAGTCTCTTTCGGCGTTTCACCAGTGGTTTTAATTTTAAAAATGTTTCATATAAATTGCGATTCTTAAGTTGTATTAGTTCATAAAGTGGGTTTGGGTAAGGATCTTTTTCTACTTCATCATTGATGCTTGCAATTATATTACCGACTTGAACTATGTCTATAGGATGAAAAATTCGAATGTATCCTGTCTTAATTTTGGCTTGTCCTAATGGGATGATTTCTAATGGATTGTTTGTTAAGTCGTGAATTTGTAGTGATGCTTCCAAGATTGACACGCAGAGGGCGAGTCTGAAAAGTTTGAGAAATTTTGATTTTTACTCGTTAGTATCTTTTCTTAAATTAGTTTTATGTATTTTTCTATTGTTTTGGTCTATGACATATGTGTTATGATTTTCTTTGATTTTGATTGTTTTGTACCTGCTTTTTCTTTTGGATATTTCATTAGATTTTTCATATGCATATTTGTTAGGTTCGTAACTTTTATAATGCTTTTCTATTGTTTTTTCGTCTTTGTCTTTGTGTATCTTTAAAACTTTGTTGTGATCTTTTTCTCTTTGTCTAGCGAATTCTTCTAATGGAAGGTTATCTACATTATTGCCTTGGTAAATATTTCTTGGTGTGTCTTTAATAAATGAATGTATAGAATTGTTGTATCTGTGGGCTGCCATTTGTATTAATGTGTTAACTGAAAAATCTGGATTCAATTGCTTTAAACATCTTGCTATTTCTCTAATAGTGGAGTGACAACGTTCTATTTGGCCATTGGTTTCTGATCTGTTTACTGGTGTCTTAAAAATTTGGATTCCTAAATTTTTTATTTGTTGTTCTATAACATTAGATACAAAAGAGCTTTCATTGTCTATTACTATATGAGCTGGCAGATCCCAATCGTAAAGTAATTGCATTAATACATCCTTTACATCTAGTATTGATTTTGACTTAATGCTTCTGACTTTAAGGAATTTTGAAAATTTGTCAATTGAAGTAATGAAGAGATTTTGAAGGTTGTACACAAATATATCAATGTGAATGATTTCTCCTGGATATGTTGGAACTGGTGTTTTAACTGGAATGAATTTAGGAGGGTTTCTCTCGTATTTTTCGGTTTTGCAAATCTCACATGTTTTTACGTACTGTTGTGTAATCTTTGTTAATTTTGGAAAGTAATACTGTTTTATAAGTTGTAATGAATTCTCTCTAGCATTTCTATGTGCGAAGTTATGAATTTTTTTAATCTCTTCTAATTGTTCTTCTGGTTCTGATAAGTCTTGTACAAGTTTTTGTGAGTACCGAACTTTAAGGATTTTAGGATTGTAATTAGATCTGTAGATTTCCTGTATTGTGCCCATTATTGGTTTATCTGTCATTATTCCGTTCAGAATACCTGGGATTAAATAACTTCTCATTTTTTCCTTCAGGAATTCGACAGTGAATCTTGGCTCTGTGAAAATGTGTCTTTTGTAATTTTCGAAAGGGATATTTAATTCGTGACTAGAGTTTTGACCAATTTTGAAAATAAGTTGATTTCGAAAAACGTTAATTGGAGCTTCAGTTGATGGTATGAATGATGAATCGTCTTCCTCAGATGAATGTTGTGTAGGCGTCAATGAATTGATTTGGATACGTGAGAGTGCGTCTGCTACTACATTTGCTTTTCCTGGTTTGTAGTGCATCGTATAGTCATGTTCTTCTAGAAATGCTTTCCATCGTTTTAATTTAGCATTATTGTTTTTTGGTGATAATGTAAATGTCAAGGGAAGATGATCAGTATAGATATGCAATTTTGTTCCGTAAATGAAATTTCTTAATGAGTGTAGTGCCCAAACTACGGCTAGCATTTCTTTTTCGTTTGTTGCATAATTTTCTTCTGTTTTGGATAATGTGCGTGAAATGAAGGTAATGGGTCTTTCTCCATCGTGAAACTGTTGAGATAGAACTGCTCCGATGGCTTTGTCTGAGGCATCTGTTGTTAATAGAAAAGGGTTTTCGAAATTTGGGAATGAAAGTACATCTTTGGATGATAGAATGTCTTTCAGAAGTTGGAACGCTTTTCTTGCTTCTTCATCTAGTTGTATTGCATGATTTTTGGATTGGTTTTTTGAAATCTGGCTATGGCCATCCTCTCCTCTTAAAAATTTTGTTAGGGGTTTTGCTGTTTTAGCATAATCCTTAACAAAACGTCTATAGTATCCTGAAAGGCCGAGAAATGCTCTTAATTCTTTTAGATTCTTTGGTTCGGGGTATTTTTGGATGCTTTCTACTTTTTTCATGTTGGGTTTCAAACCGTTTTCTGAAACAATAAATCCTAAGAATTCAACTTCTGATCTTAAAAATTCAGATTTATCTGGCTGTATCTTGAAATTCGCCTTACGAAGTGTTTCAAAAACCTTTTTTAAATTTTGTAAATGTTCTTCGAATGTTTTTCCAAATATTATTATGTCATCAATATATACATGACATATTTTTCCAATATGTTCTCGTAGAACATCGTCCATAACTCTTTGAAAAATTGCTGGTGCATTTTTTAATCCAAAGGGCATACGAACAAACTCGTATTTTCCATTGTTGACGGAAAATGCAGTCTTTTCTATGTCCTTCTCGTTCATTGGTATCTGGTGAAATCCAGATGCAAGATCCAATGTAGTGTAATATTTGTTATTGCCAAGGTTTGCTAGAACTGCAGATGTATCAGGGATAGGGTATCTATCACTGATAGTTTTCGAGTTAATTTTCCTGTAGTCAATAACCATTCTATATTTTTTTTCTCCGGATGCGTCAAGTTTTTTTGGTACAATCCAGACAGGGGAATTGTAGGGAGATCGGGATGGTTGAATTATACCATCTTTGAGTAGTTTATCAATTTGTTTTGTGACTTCTGATTTTAAAGCTTGTGGGTACGGATATGATTTACTATATACAGCGTTGTCATCGGTACTTCTGATTTCAGCTTTTATGCGTGTGGTGAATGGTAGTTTTTCATCGGCTGGCTGAAATAAATCTTGAAAATTTTCTAAAAATTCTTGTAATCGGATTTTTTCTGGTTTTTGTAAATGTTCATCTCTTATAATTATTTTATTTATTTGTTGAAAGTGATGTTGTTGTAGTGGTATTATGTGTTTCCCTGGAAGAATCAATTGATCCTTTGAGGTATCAATGACTGCTTTTAATTCTTTCAATGTGTCGTGTCCTATAACAGCATCGAAAGTCTTTAGCTCTGCCATGTGGAAAAATTTAATTATGTTATCATTATAAGGATAAAAGAACTTACCTTGTGAGTATTTAGTTATTAGGATATCTCCTCCGACTGATGAAACGGAAAAGGGTTTACTTACCGTGTGATAGATTTTTGTAAACCTAGGATGAATATAATTTTTATTTGATCCAGTATCAACTAGAATTTTCAATGGTTTTGTGGGATTACCATAGTATAAGAAATATGGTAATGTCGAGTTTATTCTAAAAAATTAAACTCTGCTTCAGGTTCATCTGTATTTGTTTCGGTTTCTTGGGATTCTATTAATTGAAGGTATCTTTCCATTGCTTGTTTCCAATCATCTGAAGTAATTTCAACGAGTTCATTTTCATTAGTTGATTCTATTTCTTCTTCGGTAGTTTGTTCTGGGTAAGGGGTTTCATTTGTCGCTATGTTAAATAATCTTGGTCTTTTCAAAGGGGGATTTTGTTGGTGCGATGCTTGCGGTCTATTACCATAGTTAATTTGCCTGGTTCGAATTGATTGGTCAACTTCCATCGGCTCTGGTTTTTGGAAGTTATTTCTTGGCGGAATTTGAGGTTTTGGGTTAAAAGCTTGTTGTTGTTGGAAAGGTCTGGGATTGAAAAATTGTGGTTGCGGTAAAGGTTTGGCATTATATATTTGTTGCTGTTGGAAGGGTCGTGCAAACATTTGCTGTTGGTGGCTTTGGGCTTTGGATACATGTGTTGGTTTTGCATAAATGATTTTATTGGGATTAGTTGGGGAATTGGTCTTGGAGGTATTCTTGGTGGTATCTTGGGTGTAGTTAAAGGAATCATATTTCTTGGTCCTTGCGGTGTTTCTGGTATTCTTGCTTTGGTCAATTTTTTTCTAAATTCTATGTTTTGGAAGGAAATACAATAGGCGTATGAAGAAGCCAATGTATCAGGTCTATAATTCTTCAAGAATTTTCCGATATCACCATCAAGTCCTCTGACGAAAGCGTCAAGGGCCTTGTCATTAAAGGTTTCAATCATTGCTTTAGAAGCTTCGGGGTGAGTAAATCGTGTGTCACTCTTTATTTGGTTTGCCAATAAGGACAATAGTCTATTTATTTCGTCGTAATACTCTTCTAATGATCTGCCTCTCTGTTGGCAATTCATTAATTGGTAGTCTAAAGTACCAATGTCGCGTTTTTCTCCGTAATATGTTTCAAGCGTTCTCTTAATTAATTTCCAATTGATGTTCACGTTTGATGCTACTAGTGCATCATTCGCTTCACCTCGTATTTTTCTTCTAATGGTTTTGCAAACCATGTGGAATTTATTTTTTTGTTCGAGAGAACTGTTTGCGTGAGGTTTATAAAGGGAGACGAGCCCTTCGGCATCGTTCAACCAAATAGATATTTCATTTGGATCGCCGGTGAAGATAGGTAAATCTTTCACCAAATCTGGAATCTTTTCAAAAGATTCCGGATTTACTGGACCACCAGTGGCGTTTGTCAAATGTAGAGGAGGATCCAAATAATCCTCTTCTTCGGGAACCACTCTTGCAGCTTCTAGTGCCGCAATACGATCCAAAATCTCTTGTACCTGTACCTGGGCCATGTCGATATGGAGACAATGTTGCTTCAGAATCTTCATCGCGACGAAGCACGGTGAATATGAATCACCTGCATTCGTCTCACATCGTTCTTCGCTGTTATATTCAACTTGCTGTTGATATTCACCCACGAATGAAGCCAACTGCCAATCCGTGTTCATCCGAATGCCTTATCCATACACTCGTGCCTTGCTACTCATCGAGCGACCGAATGAACTGCACGAGGAAGCTAGGAAGTGAATGACGAATAAATCTTCAGCAAACCATTCTTCACCATAGCGATGATCGCTTACAACTATTGGCGAAGATGACTTCAATTTTATCTTCGCAGAATGATGGCTCGCGAAGAACTATATTTGTATTCTGATGCGTTGTACTGTTCGGAACAAGCCAATGCGCTACTGGTTCTTCAGTACAAAGCTATGGGTTAAATTACCAGCCGAATCAATGCAATATTTGTTAAATATAGTACAATCTTAATAGAAGCCTTGTGTGTCAAGTATTCAAAGGAGATTGAACCCATGTTTGGTGATAAAACTCGCAAAACAAAATTCTTTTGGATGAAGTTTTGATTTTAATCTGCACATGGTGTTATATCACAATAATTTAACCTATTGCGCATGTTTTGCTAGTATCACGACGAAATCGCTTAATCAGCACGGTTGTTTAAAAATAAATTAGCTGTAGAATGAACAGTGTGTTGTGAGTGTAATATGGACAATACAAATATTACTTCTTGTTCCTCCATCGGGAAAGACTTGGCATAAAAAACGTGCTGTAATTATTTTACTCCATATTGTCGAGATCCTTAGATACCAACAAAAATATAAAATGGTTGAATTTCGATTTTTAATGCATTCCCTTTTAGGGATTAGCTATAATGATTACATTCACGAATTCAACAATGACTGCTAACTTTGTTAACTAGTGCTATAAAGATAGATTGATGTTTAAGGTGAGATTTTTTGTGACGTTGTTAACATTAACAGTAGGTACCACAGCTTAATAAAAAAATCATTTAACGCAAATTTATTCATTAGGGGTCATACACTAATTACGTAAGGACATATGGGGGGAGTGGGTGTTTTAAAATATCTTACCAATTCTCACCATATCATAAAACATGCATGAAAAATGAAATCGATAAGAAAAATATTCTTCCCGTAAAAAAAGAAACTACTTCTTTATTTGTGCCATGAACATTTTATATTTCAAACAAAATGAGCACATACTGTACATCATGGTCATGGAAACGCAGACCTCAAATTGAAATGTTTTGCAGCGACAGAATATGATTGTTAAATTAGTTATGGAATTTATTGTTGCCAACGTAAGGGGCGGCTTAATTGTCAATGGTTTTGGAGCAGCTACAGAAATTTCTTGACTCTTGGTGGTACATTGTTCTGATCGGGAACTGGAGTCACAATCTGCTTTACTAGTTAAGAAGTGTTGAGACCCTTCGTGTTGTTAGGCCAACATCCTTCTTTTCGAACTTTCGCTTCAAACCCGCAAGGTATATGAAAAATTTTCTGTCATGTGATTGTCAAAGAACTTGTTGACCGTATAGTTCCAGAGTGTGAACTGTATTTTACTTCAAGAAAATCGAAGATAGCCATGTCGGAACTATGCGTACGATAAGCGTTATAGTTGGAACTCCGAACAAATTCACACCAGAAGAGGTAATAAATTCTTCTGAGTTCTACTTCACAAAGAAATAGATTCAAAGGAAGTGGAATATACAGAAGCAAATTATGTGGAACAAATCGGAGTTTCTAAATATCTCCCAAAATTTATTCTGAAATTTCTACTGAGCGTGATTAGGATGCAAATGACATTTATGCAGATGATTATACACACACTTAGAAAAAATCGTATAAATTTAGGTCTCCTGATCCTTACATATACGTGCATCAAAAATGACTTAGTTTTACTTTTAATTTTACATGACATTGAATTTCGTAAATCATGTAATTTTGCTCCACATATGGCGTTTGTTCTGAATGACAGTAAGTGTAATTTTATGTCATTGCGCATGGAAAATATGTTTCATGTAAAATTAAATGGAACACGGTAATGTTTAATGTATAGTCATTTTGTGAATTATGGTTTGTTAAATTGTGTCATGTTTGCAATTACGTCAATGGTAAAATTTATAATTTTTTGGTGTGTAGTTAAATTTTGTCCTGAGTTCTCTTTTAATAATTCAATAAGTATCGTTATCGCTATCGAATAATTTAATGAATTAACAATATGATTTTTAATTACACAAAGCATGATAAAATCTTATGTAGGGGGAGAGGGAGTTCACCAAAATCATACGAACTCTTATCTGGGGGGAGGGGGAGGTTGAATAGCTCTAAAAAAGCCTTACGTAATTAGTGTACGGCGGCCCCGAGCAGAATTTTTTCTATGATGAAAGGATTTTTCATTTCAAACATTTATAATTACCTTAAGCCGTTATAGCCAAATGTAGAATCTTACGCTTGGTCTCGTCTTCCCATGTTCCCCTACTCTATCGTCGGAGCAATTTACGTACATTTTTGAAATATGCTAGAAGTACCAAGTTCCAATGAATCACCCACTTAAAATAAACAACTTGATCAAATGTAGTAACTCAAGCTTCAAGATAATCAACATATTTCTGATCAAAACTAGTCGATTAAAAAAAAGCATTTCGCGGAACGCATTTTCACGCTAAACATTTTGCATTTATTTATAAAACTGTTATGAACACTTTTTCATTAAAAATTTTTCTGTTTAATATTCCAGTAGCACTGATTATGGCAAGCAAAGCTTATTTCCGTTCAACTTCATAGTATGTCATGACATGTAGAACACTTGAGCGATATTGGAAAATATTGATATTTTTAATGTCCATTTCTCAAATTATTTAGGCGCTTCTCCACAAAAGAAATTTTGAAGTTTTAGAAGAAAACTTTTGCCTTTAAAAATCTGGCCTAGAGGATTGATATGTCTTGACAATTGTTTATTTAAAAAACTTGTTTTGGCATTTTCAGGCCATGTTTTTCTAAAAAGTTGTATATTCTTTATGGAAAAAACAGTTTTCACTTTCAGGCACTTTATTCTAAGATGACGAAGTTCTAATAACTTTCCAATGAAAATAGTTTAGTGGTTGGTGTCCTTAAACATCTCATGCGCTCTAAAATATTTTTTAATATGTCCAGAGATTACATTTATGTTAAATAATAATTACTAAATTTATCTAAAAACGGTTTTAAAGTGTCACAGCACTGTAGAATAAAAAAAAGTCGATTTTCAATTTGGGTCATTCCATGCGAAGTGATCAAGGCACGTGTAATCGGACTCCACGGATTTGAACAAAATTTAGAGGAATTGTTCATCTAGGGTCAATATATAAAAACCCAAATTTTTGTGACAATTGAACCACCCCTCGGGTCATGGGAGCACCCCCCGTTTTGGCAAATTGCCAAAACCCTTGATTTTCTTTTGATCATATCTCCGGTTCTATTTACTCTAGAATCAAACCACAAGATGGCTTTTGAAGAAAATTGTTCAAGGAGTCTATAAAAAATATTATTTTTTGCCGATAGTGTTGCCAACTATGCAATTTTTTCAGTTAAATATTAAAAGTTAATTTTTCTCTCAATACGTATATTTTAATTTTGAAAATTTTAATGCCATCGCGTTCCTCTGATATTTTTACATAAAAAACACTTATCATCTCAATATAATATGAGCGCATCCTGAGATACACCGTTTTGAAGAGAAAAAACCGCAATTTCCCAAATAATATCGCAAGCGCACAACACTAAAAAACCAACTTGAGTATTCTGAGTTCAAACATAATTTTTCGTGAAGTAGACGAGAAATGATGAAAAACTACGTATTTGGTTTGCTTCTAGCAGATCAGGGTCGATTTTTATGACAGTTTGAAGATTTTCTCAATTTTGGCCAATAAAAATGGATCTTTATATGAGAAAATCGGAGCTTTTCCCTTCAAAACGGTATATCTCAGGGTGCGCTCATATTATATTGGGACGATAAGCGTTTTTTATGTAAAAATGTCTGAGGAACGCGATGGCATTAAAATTTTCAAAATTAAAATATACGTATTGAGAGAAAAATTAACTTTTAATATTTAACTGAAAAAAAATGCATAGTTGGCAACACTGTCGGCAAAAAAATAATATTTTTTATAGACTCCTTGAACAATTTTCTTCAAAAGCCATCTTGTGGTTTGATTCTAGAGTAAATAGAACCGGAGATATGATCAAAAGAAAATCAAGGGTTTTGGCAATTTGCCAAAACGGGGGGTGCTCCCATGACCCGAGGGGTGGTTCAATTGACACAAAAATTTGGGTTTTTATAAATTGGCCCTAGATGAAAAATTCCTCTAAATTTTGTTCAAATCCGTGAAGGTCGATTTCAAGTTTGCATCTTTTTTTGATCACTTCGGGTGGAATGACCCATATTAATCAAAAATGGCTTTAGAATGTTAAAAATCATATACCAAAACATGGAAGACGAAAACAATACATAAATATTGAGATTTTCAATTCTACCGCAATTCCTCTTATGTATATCTCGTGTGTACTGAAAATTTTAACCGCGTTTTTCTCGAAGCCACTTTTTTTGAGCTGGCCGCAAATGTAACTCGAACAAATGATTTTTGAACGCTTGGAAATTTTCACAGTATATTCAAAATTGATTTCTCCAGCGACGTACGTAGGATTTTTTTCAGGCACGTAGCCAGAGGGGGGGCTAGGGGGCTAAAGCCCCTCCCGAAATTTTTCAAAAATGAATTTCAAAAACCGGCGATGTTTAACAAAATTTGTTGCTCATTTGGTTTGAACAAATCTTTGAGAAAAAGTTGAAGAAGGCTATTTCTAACCACCAAAGGCAATGGTCACGAAATACAGTCACTTTATGCTTTTGCCCAAACCAGTGCGACGCTAACGATAAAAATAGTAACTTTTATATTGTGTGTCTTGCCTAAAGAATAAAAGAAACTGTTACTATAATTGTTGCTGTAGTAATCTGTCGAGAAGCAAGAAGTGGTGCTCCAGCCAAATACGGTGATTATAAAATTATTGATGATTCGCTTAGGACCGAGTATTCATAATGTGGAACATTTCCTGAAGGTGTAAATGGAGGTTGGACCTTCGGAAGCGAGTTCTACCATGTCAGGCATTTAGCGCTCAACAAATTAGCCCAGATGAAACCATTCATTTCGAACAACTTAAAACACATGGTTGAAAGTGGCAATGCTATAATTAAGATCCTCCTATATATGGACGATGAGAACATCAATGTTCCGCTACAAGATCGGATATCGCTTACTCGCAGATTAATTTCATATTTGGGAGAAATGGAATCCATTCGGAAGGATAATTATTGAGAGCGAGAAGCAAGGAACAAATCAGACATTCGCAAACATAAAGGCAAAATTGACGAATTGACATAAAGTTTTGCAAAAGTTTCACAGGAAACGGATAATTTGCTGTGATTTGAAAACAGACAACTCTAAAAGAAAGTTTTTTTTGAAAATTAGATGTAAGTGCGATGTGTTCTCTTCCATGTGTCGGAAGCAAGTGATGCTGAAATTATTAAGCTCACTTGTGTTTATAGTTTCTAGTTATTTTGGTGGTGATATATTTACCTAATTTTACGTAAATTAGAAGCATTCAGAATCAGTGCTAAGTAATTTTCTTTCGATTAGTGAACAAGTTCTGAGCAGTTTCGCTCAGTAGATTAAATTCTGGGTAGTTTTCATTAGTAGATTAAATCATTGAAATATATATTTTACATTGTCCAAAAACCCATGAAATCCGAAATAATACCTTCAAATGTTCAAATATAATATTAACTTAATCTAGGTAATCTTCTCAAGTTCCAACGGTTTTGCAAAATTCTGAACGTCAATGAGCTAATGATCTTATTCTTGCATTGTAGTGGAATCAGTAGTTTTTTGCACTCACTTTACATTTTGACTTTTACTATAGTTTCAGGGATCTAGGAAAATCAGTCTACGATATTTTTAATTCGTAAGTCCAATGATATGAAAGTATCTAAAAAGAATCTACTTAAATAAATAAATAGATAGTTATTCTCAGTCGCCTGATAATATTGTCGAAGATAGCGTTTAACCCATTCCCCACGAGAGTCAAATGAAAAAACATGTGTTTTTCTCAGGATTACAATTACGACATGATCAGTATCATTTAAACAGAAATTTCATAAAGTTGAGTTAACGCATACTTCGGATGAAGTCACAGAACCAGTAATAGTAGCCTGATCATGAAAATAGGAGTTGAAGTTCACTTTGTTCGGACATTCTTTGCAACGATAAACTTGGATTTCACACTGATATATTCTTATCCATGGAGACAACCTTGACGTTGGTTTCATTCTCCTGTTTAGCAAATGCGTGTAAAGTTTCGTTAGGCGGGTTTTTGGATATTTTTGTACTCATTCCAATTTAGCGTCTTCTACACCTTGTAAACGTGTAGTCTAGAATGCGTAGCATTTTCAATCAGCCCTAAATACTTTGAGCTCTTGATGAATCTTGAGAGAAATTTCTAACTTATAAACTAATAATAATAAAATTTAATTCGTCGATGCACTATAGCTTTTCTTGTAACAGACAACATATTTTTAGGGTTTTTAGTGTCTATTGTCTTAGTTATGGAATTGTTTTCACTAAGAACATTTCATAATTACATTCAGTTTACTGTGACTATCTCAAGTCATCAGAATTTATACATTTATGCAATAATTTTCAAGCCCCTCCCGAAACAAAATCCTGGCTACGGGCCTGATTTTTTTATTGCTTAGCTTTTTTAATTAATTTTGTGTCGATTTTTATGACATGTTTGGCGTGCTCTACAGTGGTGTAGCCCCTTAATAGAATATATCCAAATTTTATTTCTTGATGTCATGTCAAGTGAAATATACATATTCAGCTTTTTTTCTGTAATGCTTTGTTGTACAACTTTATTGAAAACATGCTAGATTTTGCTGAAATTAAAACCATATTAGCTGCTATTTAAGCTAAAGAATAGTCTTTCATGGTACAAAAACTTATGTTTACAAGCAACAATTGAAGTTTTATAGCACGCTACAAGTGCAATTTAAATGTTATGAGTGGCTATAAAAGTACGATAAAACCTCAATTGATACTAGGGTATAAGACTAACCGGTTCAGTTTTGGCAAAAGTTTAATATTTGCTATGTTTGGTTGAAATTGGAATGCATCGATTTGTCAAAAACTTGTGGCTTGATTATACTTCTATAGATATAGAAATTATATTATATAAGAGTATATCGTCTTAAGGTTGCTATTTGTTGTCATTAAACGTAGATTCAAGGAAACTATCACCCAGTGTTAATTCATCATTAGAAAAAAGTTATTTGAAGTACCAATAGTCTAGTATGTAGATTCATAATTGTGTTGATTCGGTTTTCGCCCGCGAGACATCCGCAGATTTACAAATGTAATTGATTTGTTTTGCTTTGCTTACGCAGCTTTCCGTTTCAAATCTGATAAAAAACATCAGCAAATAATCATTATGTACTACTAATTGTTTATAGCAAAAGTCATCCTATTCCGAACATAGCAAGCATTTCTGCACCACTTCAGTCATGAAGCTCTGACCCTTCAATCAATGAACAAGAAATTTGTTTTTCTTGGTCGCAATGCAGGAGGAATGAAGAACGAAGAATCCTTAGCGAAGAATGGCTAGTGGCGATTATCACCTAAGCCATTCGTGTGCCGATCCGAACGATGCGTGAAGATGAACATTGCATGAATGGCTAAATTCAACAAACAACGATGCGAACAAGCAGCGAACAGCAGTCATCAGATTCGGATTTTTTGTATGTTTGTATTATTCATTTTCGCTGATTCTGTGCTTTCGTGTGACGAACGGCGCAGCGTTATTCGAGGCATGGGTGAATGACACGACGAATATCGCATCGATGATGAACGAATGAACTAGTTCGGTGAAGAATATTTGCAACATTGTATGGAGATTTTCAAGTTCTCTAATTAAGTTATCAATTGTTGGTGAAGTTAATACTACACTCCTCGCTAAATATTATGTTGTTACTTGTTAGTTCACTTTAGTTAGATTATCTGTGTTAGTATGTTTTGTTAGTACACTTTTCCTTATACACTATGTTAGTTTTCACTTGTTAGTTTTCACTTGTTAATTACTTTTTTGGTTTTCACTTCTTAATTCTATCAATTGCTTTTTTGGTTTCACTTTTTTGTTTGGTTCACTTGTATATATATATTTTTTTCTTAAGGTTACTTACATGAATAGTCCGAACATCCTGTGGGTATGCCACAAGACTGCGGGATACGTGATGTCCAGTTCCGAAAACTCTTACGTACGGAATCGTGGAACACTCGGAGCGCGCGTTCGGGGTTGTATCGAATCCTATTATCTCCTTTGCTCGACCAATTGCCGGGTGCAATTGAAACCTGGTCGAGGCGGAACCAGCAGTGTGTCTTTCCTCCTTCTCAGCACGTCCTGAAGTCTCCCTTTTGCCAGTAGTGAGTTACTAGCTACTCTGGCTACTTAGGTTCTGGAACAGTGCGGCTGCGTTTGCGATCCGGATGGATTTCTCTACAGGTGCAGATGTGATAACTTCTAACGGTTTCACTATCTGGTGTGTTCTTTTTTTCTTCCAAGTAGTCACCCTACTTTAACGTTGTGATCTACTCGGTGGTTTCACTTTGCACTTTCACTTTTTACTGCAGATTAGTTTCACACTACTGGTCCCTATTCGGGCGCCAGTTAAGACTTCTCTGAACGAGAAAGTCAAAAAAATATAATTTTTTAGAGCTTGTGCTCTTTATTCAAATCTTTACTTAAGACTAACTACAATTCATTTTAAGATTAACTTATATAGGGAACTCCTGTCCTTGATGAATGGTTATCGATGCGGGTGGTCTTCCAGGAACTGTTTATTTAGAAGCTGCATTTCCCACGAACTATTATCTTTATGCGACACTTCTCACGAACTGTTTATCTGCTACGACGGATGCATGGTTTATTTTATGATCCTAATAATGCTGATGCAAAACAGATATCGATGATGGGTGGTCTTGGCTGTTTATCCAAACTGTTCGATTATTTACTTGGCCTTGATATTGAATGATATCTGTTTTATGTCGATGCAGTGCTAACTCACTTCATGACTATGAGTGCATGTAGCAAGAGTATGAGAAGATTTATTGTATGTGTATTGTATTGACACACTTTAGTCTACAATTAAACAACTGATTATAAACCATTTATTAGCTTATGATAACATCAACGTTAGTACTAATTATTCCAGGTTATCTCAATGTTCGCAGTCTCATACATCATGTCAGGCTTATTGGAACTACTTTTACCACAGTAATTTATTCTCTCCCCTATGATTATATTTGCTATCATCGTCGATTTCACAATTCGTCCTTGTATTTCTGAACAGCGAGTGTTGTGCCGTATCGGATAATACTGAACTTAAACTTATCCGAACGTTTAGAAGCGTTACTGAGACACATTACAACACAGTGAAGCATGGTTCTCCGCTAGATGAATCATATATAAATTTTTGCATTTGCATTGTCCATTCCATAGGTAATCCTTTCTGATGACAATCCAAATTCCCACCAAGCTTCTCCATACGGAGATAACGGAGCAGCCAACAAGCACTATTTGCAGACTTTAGTTATCAAAAAGTAACTATATTTAAATTGTGAAAAGAGCTTAAATATTCCGTTTATCCGAATTACCTGTTATTTATAGGCTTCGATTGCTGTAAAATTTTTCTCAGTACTCAAATTAATTCTTTTTCTATCATCATAAAAAAAATTCTAGCATGCTACCGAGCATACTCAAGAATATGCACCTTTTGCTTAGAATTCGCTGAGCAATTACTCACGATTTGTAACTTTATTCATACCAATTCAGATTTTCAAAAAGCAAAAGCTCAAATCTCGACAAACATGTGATTACGGCCTAAAAGTCAACTGTCAAAATCCACTTTGAATGGAAATTCCGGACAAACCGTTACACGCCAATCACAGATGTTGGTAGTAAACGAAAGAGAAAAGTTTTCTCTTTCATAAACTGTTGTGAACTGTGTTCGACTAGTAACGGTTTCTCTGGAATTTCCATTCAAAGTGGATTTTGACAATTGGCTTTTAGGCCGTACACATATGTTTGTCGAAAAATTGAGAAAGCAACTGTCAAATTAAAGTCTTTATTCATACCGACTTGAGCAAATGCTCAACGCAGTTGCTCGACTACTCCAATCTCAAGAAGCTGAGCAAATGCTATCTTAAGTATGTTTAATTAGGCCCAAATGCTGTAGCTTAACGAGGCCGATAATTCATTTTTTTAAATTACATGTCACATGTTAGTGGGAGAAGGGAAAGCCGTATTTAGGGGCGGCTTGCTCCCCTCTTATGTAAGTAAAGGAAAAAGGTAGGAAGTGGGATACATATTGTGTAATTGACATCGTCGTTTGCTGATTGATCATTGTGGCGGATATGCACACTTTGTTGTAGTGTTGTAGTTTCCAGCCTGTAATCGCAGGGGCGAGGGGAGGGTCGATATTTCGAATAATTATTGGCACTCTATATCATCTGCATGTGAGGTATGTCATGATGTTCTGGATTCAAGAAGGGTATACACCGAAGACTCGTGAAGCAATGCCATATTGTAGGTACAGGGATAGGTTGGTAAGATTCTACTGTGAATGAGAGAGGAGAAAATGTATTAAACTTGGATATCAATAGTTTTCAAAAAGATATAGATAAGAAAAATATAGGGGTTGTCACGGCTTGCTAGGACTGGCACATAGGGTTATCTACCTCGGGCCCGCAGGGAATTTATTAGTTGGGACCTGGCAACACAGTACTCTGCGCACAGCTAAACAAAATGCTCGATGTCGTGATAGCCGTTCTCACAAACACAATGATTACTGTCCCTATACGACGGAGATGCGCGTCAAACGAGTAATGGCTGGACATGACCCTTGACATCGTTCGAATAAAGTCCCGGTTCACATCCAACCCCTTAAACCAAGCATTCGTTGATACCTTCGGGATAATGGAATGTAGCCACCGTCCCAGATGCCCATTGCTCCATGAGGTTTGCTAACTATCGAGCGTCCTCTGACGAGAGATACTGAAAAATTCATTGAAGCAAATTGGTCTTTCGTAAGTGTCGCCTTCTAATGCGCCCACCTTGGCTAAAGAGTCCGCCTTCTCATTGCCCGCAATAGAAAAATGTGACGGGACCCAAACCAAAGTAATTTGGTAAGATTTTTCAAATAAAGCACTCAGATATTCCCGTATTTTCCCCAGGAAATACGGCGAGTGCTTTCCAGGCTTCGCCGCACGGATGGCCTCAATGGAGCTGAGACTATCCGAAACGATGAAGTAATGATCTGAGGGCAGGGTGTCAATGATCCCGAGAGTATACTGAATGGCAGCTAATTCTGCGACGTAAATTGAAGCAGGATCATTGAGTTTGAATGAGGCAGCAAGATTTTCGTTGAAGATACCGAAGCCCGTGGACCCGTCGAGAATTGATCCGTCAGTGTAGAACGTTTTGGCGCAGTCGATTTGATGGTATTTGTTATAGAAAATATTTGGGACCACTTGTGGGCGAATGTGATCCGGAATTCCACAAATCTCTTCCTTCATGGATGTATCGAAACATACAGTTGGATCAGAAGTATCTAAGAGATGAGTACGGTTGACGTTATACGTAGATGAATTGATGTTCAGTGCCATGTAATCGAAGTACAAGGACATGAATCGGGTCTGAGAATTAAGCTCGACAAGCATTTCGCAATTTGCAATCACCAATGGGTTCAGAATATCGCATCGATATGAGAGTCTCCAAGAAGCAGGCGGGGCGAGGGAAGGTGTTCAATCACGTTGGAGAATCTTCGATATCCCATCATGGCCCTAGGAGGAATGTAAATAGAAGCAATGCAAAGATCTTTGCCTTTGATTGTTGTTTGACAAGCGACAACTTCAATGCCAGGCGTCGAAGGGAGGTTGACTCGATTGAAGGAGTAGCATTTTTTGACCCCTAAAAGTACCCCTCCATATGAGTATTCTCGATCCAAGCGGATAATGTTAAAATCGTGGAAGTTGAGGTTTATATTAGAAGTTAGCCATGTTTCACATAGGGAAAATGCATCACAATGATTGTAATTTAGCAAGTGTTTTAATGAATCAATTTTGGGGATAATACTTCTGCAGTTCCACTGTAAAACAGTGATCAGATCCGTGATTCCGTCTAATAAGTTAGCCATCGAAAGATACGATCGCTGTAAGGAGGGGCCATTGTTTAGTCAACTGTTTTAAAATTTTTCTTACTGTTGGTAGAATAGCAACCAGCAAGCTTTTGAGAGGATCGGTAATGTTGAAAGCTGTGAATATCCAGTCCACAATGTCAGAACATTTAAGGAATCCCGTTTTAGGTTGAGTTTCTGACTGTAAAATGGGAGCACTTGGGATTTTCGGTGCCCCGGGGAGTGCTGGGAACTCCTGGTTGTATCTCAATTTCCCAAAACCAGGAGATATTATCTTCGGATTTGTACCAGCACTTCCAGTTGATGAATTATTTTTATTTTGTGCCCTTGTTTGGGACAACCTAATACGGCGAGTGCTTTCCAGGCTTCGCCGCACGGATGGCCTCAATGGAGCTGAGACTATCCGAAACGATGAAGTAATGATCTGAGGGCAGGGTGTCAATGATCCCGAGAGTATACTGAATGGCAGCTAATTCTGCGACGTAAATTGAAGCAGGATCATTGAGTTTGAATGAGGCA